>NC_081413.1:566806540-566984040 GCF_030272615.1 Cryptomeria japonica
GTAGTGGCTTTTAAAAAAAACAAGTGGGAGTGGGGCCCACAGGTCCCATCACCACTGCGGACCTGCGGGTACAGGCCCGCAGTGATGAGGGGACAGCCGTGGTCCCCTCCACTCCCTCTGCGGCCACTGCCGTAACAGTGACCGCAGGGGGTAGTGGAGAGTACCACTCCCCAACGGTGTAATAACCCGCCCCCCCTGCGTTGACCGGTATTATGCGAAGGAACATTTTTCGAAACCGCTGCATATTAACTTAAATTTTTTATATTTTTTGCATTAAGTTTAAAATTTGCAATATATATATATATATATACATATATATATGTATATATATATATATGTATATATATATATATATATGTATGTATATATGTATACGTACATATATACATATATATGTATATATGTATATGTATATGTATATGTATATATATATGTGTGTGTGTGTGTGTACATATATATGTATGTATATATATGTATATATGTATACATATATACATACATATATATGTATACATATATACATATATATGTATATGTATATGTATATATGTATATACATATATACATGTATATAATACATGTATATATGTATATACATATATACATATACATATACATACACATACACATATATGTATATGTATATGTATATATGTATATGTGTATATACATATATACATATATGTGTGTGTGTGTGTGTGTGTGTGTGTGTGTGTGTGTGTACATGGAATATGTATATATATATATGGTCTTATTCGTGTTTATTTAATAATCTAAGAGGTATATATATATAATAAGAATCTATTCACAGTCATGGAAGATAATAAAGGAAATTTATTTCAGATGATCTCTCAGGAGCCCAAGGAAATACACTATGCTTGAGTTCGAGGCAGCAATACAACAAAGAGCTAAATCTCCTCAGAGATAGGTACATGTATAATTTTTTTTTACAGAGATCATATTCAACAAATTTGTCTTATGTTGAGATAATAATTTTTTTTGATGAGATTTCCAGGAAATTGATATTCAAGAGAGAGATTTCTAAAATTAATTAAATAACAAGACAATATTTCTCACAAGGATTTTATACAACAACATTGAGAAGAAATCATAATTGATATACTATTTCACATAGCGAGATTCCTAAATACAAATGATTATAAGCATAGAAAGAAAAGGATTATTTACAAAGATAAAAGAATTTAAGTTTAAAAAAATTAAAGAATAGAGATGTTCAAAAAGCATGATTTATTTTCCTCTTTTTTTTATTCAATATCTTCTCTAGATTTCAAAAAAAATAGAAAAAGCAGAATCTGATTTCTTTCTTTTAAATAGATTAAATAAATAGATTAACAAATAAAAGAGAAATCTGCATTTGTATTTTAAAAAGAAAAGAATTTTTTATCAATGCATTTCTTTGATGAAAAATAGATTTCCTTTCTATCTAACAATTAAGAAATGATTTATTTCAGAAAGTTATATTCAACTAAATAATCTAGGAGGAGATATTTCCTTTGAAAATATAAAAATTTACATAAAGAAATATCAAATACAAAAAGAGAGGGAACCCATAGAAGCCTTTTGATGTTAAATCCTCTCCAAATCTTCAAGCCTAGCCTTCCTTGATCCTTCCTTGCAAGCTTGGAAAAATTCTTCAAAACAAACTTAACTATTCTCCAAAATTGAAAAACATGACTACTAAAAACAAACTATTTGAGAAAACTTTCTTCAAAGTATAACCAACTCCTTCTTTTGAAAACTTGCATACAATATATAGGAAAAATCCCTTAATTCTACTATCTAGAGAAATTAATTAAGAATGAGATTCTTTTTCCAATATTGGACCCATGCAAAATTGATTAATATCCTAGTGGGGGAGTTACATGCAAGGTATTGAAGATTCCTCTAGAAGCTTCTAATTTCTCCTACAATATGTGCCATAATTGGGAATGGGAAAATAAAAATAAAAATAAATAATGCCTTTTGAATTATATTCTCCAAGTGTGTATGTGGGTCCATTATTTATTCTTTTATAATATTTATTCAACCATTTTCAATAGCTCAACCAAAAAAATATAATAGAAATTGTATTAAAACAAAAGTGATAAAGGAGGGTTGTGACACATGTGCAAGGGGAATAAGATAATTGACTACAAGATCCTCTAGGAATGGAGAGATTTGAGGGTTCCACGTATCTCCCAAAGTTTAGTCCAAAGTGCACGAGGACACTCAAGGTCCAATATAACACACATAGTGTCATGATGAACATTAGAACAAATCACTCCTACAACATGATTTATTGAAGAACGCATGAGATTACTGAGAGGGGGGTGAATCAGTGATAGTCAGAAATTTAAACCTTTAAAACAAATGTGCAAATTCTAATGAGTAGGTAGATTAAATGCACACAAACATAAGAGGTGACCACATAACATAGAGATATACAAGGAAAACCCAATGTGGGAAAAACCTCGACGAGAATAGTTGTTGGAGTCTACTGCTACAATCCAACATCACAATGAAAAATTGATTACAATAGATTTATTGGCACCAACCTAAAGGAGCGCTAAACCCTGTGATTTATGAGCATCAACTCAAAGGAGCACCAACCCCTGTTCTAAGCACCAACTCAGATTGCAAATGATGATAAATAATTACAGTTTAGGTGCCATGTTACAAATGAGTTTTGTAACTCTCTATGATTCACAGTCAATCATGTTCTCCTATGACAACTCTCTGATCTCTTTTATTCTCTATTAACAACTACCACTCTTCGTGTGTTATCAATCTTTTTTATTTTTTCTACACAGATAAAATGTGTATGTTCTATTTATCAAAGATTCTCATTCTCTCACTTGAACACCAAAAAACACTCCATCTACACACCTCCATCTTACTCACATATGAGAAATCATATCTTTTAGATAAATGTGATTCATTGTGCATGGACAACTCTCAACAATAAATGTTATTAGATCAGATTAGGTTTCTGAATTTCTTTATCTCCGTTCGATGACCAACTACCCCATTTCTTATCATCTGCATATCCCACTCATATTTCTTCAAGAAATCTACTATCTGTAAAAGAGAAAGTCTCATTAATTTCATCACCATGTAGTTTTGGATTCATCATAGAGAATGGGTTACTATATTTGGTAATCTTCACCAACTATGTCCCTTTATGTCCTTTCATCTAGAAATATTCTAATGTCTTTGTGGCCAAGAGATCTCTACACAGAAAATATTTTGATAATCTTTAGCCAACATGATTGATTCAGCTTATGCCTTTGAGCCCAAACAAATGAATTAGTTTTCCTTCATAAATGAGTCTCCAGTCAGCATATCAGATCTTATTAACAAGAGTTGGCAATCAACTACAAAATCATATTGTCTTACAATTATTTTGCATGCTCCACATCATCTAGTCTTTGTTGATCAAACAAAGCATGTGGACAATTTACATATCGAGCTGCAAATATGCCATCAAAAACCTCTAGTTCTGTCAAATTCTGTTGTTTGAATAATTTCACCCAGACTTTACTTCCATCATAGCGAAAGAACTTTATTATCGCTATAGCTTCCACTTTTGCAAAGGAGCGATTGGGTCGTGACGAAGTGCCATGTTACACTGAAGAGAGAAATTTTATCTCCCAGACGTCTAAACCATCACACTGAAACAAAGGTATTTCGATGTATTTACAAGCTTTGCCTAAACGAGAAAAGGTCTTGCCGAAAGGGAAAGTCATGCCGAAAAGACATTTCTATTGGTTCACCACCACATGGTCCACACAATGAGAGACCCAACCAACCACCACCACAAAACACCACAAAGCACAAGGGAGAAGAGGTCCACACAACCAATGCAGACCAACCATTTTCTGACACGTGTAATAGGATACCTTCTTAGTTGAACCCTAACAAATAGCCTTGATGGATAAATAAAAACAATTATCACGCAACTGTTCAGTATACTATTTTTTTGTGTTTAGCTAAAACGTGGTGCATTTTGGTTTGTGGTTTTCTTTCAACATTCAATGACAATAGAACAACTACAAGAGTATAATTTCAGTTCAATGGACAAAAAAACATTTTTCCTTTCCTTAAACTATATCAACAAATATTACAAATGAGTTCTAACCATAACTATCCATCTGATAAATTTATAAGGCACTGAGAGGGGGGGTGAATCAGTGCAAGCAAAAACTTAATAGATCTGATAACACTTTTCACCAATCTGAAAATCAATATACATGCAAGAAATAAAACCACATAAGCAAACATCTAACAAAGCATGCAAACCATAACACAATGATTTTCACGTGGAAACCCAAGTGGGAAAAACTATAGTGGGAATTAATACCCACAAAAATAAACTATTTGCAGTATAGAGATTTGACCGGTTAAGATCATACAACACCCTATTAGGAGTGACACATGGTTAAGAGTGCTTTAGCCCAGTTAAGAGATATTAAAAATAAAGCTTGTTAGGACCCAACTTTGTTAGGAGCTACCCGGCTAAGGGATTTCAAAACACAAGCTAATGTGTCACCTTGTTAGAGTATTTTAACCTTCAGACGTGTTAGGATCCTATCACACCCTGTTAGGAGTGACCTTGTGAGAGGATTTTCCGGCTGCAACTGTTAGGGAACAACAAGTTTGACTAATCTACTATTAGCACCTCTGTGCCTGATTAGATCCGCTTCAGATCTGCTTCTACCACCAACTAAACATCGAACTCTAACTCCTTCTTCCACCTCGTGATCAAATTATCACTCTTGATCCATAAAATCATTTAATATACATCTCCTTATAACAACTTTGTTAAGTCAGCTAAGAACCTTGGAACAATTCCCTAGGTTCATTGAATCTAGTCACCTTATTCATTTTCCCGCTCATTACACTTTACTTATGTTAGCCACAAAAAACATAACTCAAAAATATAACATAAACTCTACCAGTACCCAATCAAAGCAACTTTGCTTTACCAGTTCTCTGTTTTTCTTGATTGTGACTATTCTATTCGTCATAACTTGCTCAATACTCTGAATTTGTTGATGCGGTTTCAATCAAAGACTCATACCAATTTCATAAGCATGTGTACTAAACTGCAATGTCTAACTCTTCATGGATTGTCCGTACCAGTTGTTTGATCATCGCTTTGTTCTTGTTTACCGATTTGACTACAACTTAGCAGTTTTGTTGTTTAACTGACTCCACCACCTATTAGGCTCTACCAGTAGGTCTAAATGGCTTAGATGACTAACAAAACATGGTTGCCATCAATGACAACACAAATAAAGTCATCAAACATCATATTACAACAATATCACCTATAATATATTTAAACAAATTTTAGACCAACATATTATGTCCAAGTATTTGATTTAACTTCAATTTGACAACTTTCAACTACAATAAGAAAATTTAAACTATTTCATGAATCTGCTATGTTGGTTGGTAGTGCAACAAGTTCCAACCACTTCCTAACACCATGTGAATAGAAAATCCTAGTTGCGACAGTCTTCTCACGTCCCAATCGAGAATGCTTATGTCTCACATTAATGACTATGTATTCAACAATGCCCAGCTCCTTCGACTCTCTTGCTGACTACTTCTTCAATATACTCATCAAATGAAGTTCATGATGATATGATGAATCAATAAGGATCTAGACAACTACTAAGAGGGGGGGTGAATTAGTAGATAGAAAACAAACTAAACTTTCACCAAACTCAAAACCCAACTCATAAATCAATCACTGAACTAATTGGTTCAAACACTGAACTACAATCTGCAACTGCACTATCAAGTATAATTGTTGACTAGCATATCAAAATAACAGTATACCAGATCTAAAACTCTCAAACCATTTAACCAAAACATCAAACCACTTTACTAAAAATAGTAAAAGCACATTTTAGATCACTGTCGGTCATCTTAACATATCCAAGTGGCTTTACTAGTTAAAAAAATTAACCATATCAAAACATAACCACAATAACCATTCACCACTTGACACAATGATTTTTGACATGGAAACCCAAATGGGAAAAAACATAGTGGGGATGAATACCCACATGTAGTCTGAACTCTTGTGAAGTTTTCCCTGTTAGGAGGCAAGCCTTGTTAGAAGCTTTACAAAAAATGTCCTGTTAGGAACAAATCCAGATAAGGACCACCTAGTTAAGGAATTGACTACGATACCCTATTAAAGGCAATACCCTGTTAGGAGTAACCTTGATAGAGGATTTCAAATCTAAGCTAATGGATCACCTAGTTAGAGGATTTAGAAAACAACAAGCATGTTAAAGTTTACCCAGTTAAGGGATTTAACTGTTGTAATTGTTAGAGAACAATATGATTTTTGTTGACACGGTAATAACACTACTTTTCTTGATTAGATCCTTTTCATGCTCCTACCTACCTTCAAACATTCTGCAGATACTCCTTCTGGTTTAGCAATCAATCACACTAACACTTAACCAAAACCTCCAACAACACAACAAAACAATTCATCGACCCTTATAAGAAAAACAATAGGTCGATAACACATCACAAAACCTAAGATCTCATAGAGATTACAAATAAATCAGTTCAAACATGACTGTTAGATTACATAGCAATCACTGCACATTGTCCAAGATAACTTGGACCGCTCCTGGATCGCCGCACATAGAATCCTGTAACTCATCACGCGGTTTCCACTTCATGCTATGCACTCGCTTATTCCCAAGATAAAATAGTTATCTCTACGTGCTAAAAACTACTTTGAAACTCATCATGTGCATCATGCATACATGGCATAATCATCTTTGATCACCATTTGATCAACACAACCGATTCACCAAGCTCCATCAGTTGGGGTTTGTCATATCAACAGGTAGGGTCATCGGTTGATCTCACTGCTTCAATAGTAATACCAATTTCCTTCACTTGCTCAACTGCCAGTTGCATTACTGCATTACTACCAGTTGCAATACAACTCCATTACCGATTATAATTGACATCAATGACAACACTATAGTTCATCTATGCAATCTTCATGAAATGCCAACAACTCGTTGTCCACTGTTGAAGCGACCTGGAAACTTCCTAACAACACCCAAGAATGTTGTAAAACTAAACATGGAGTGTCGTGCTAATACTGAATTCAAAGCCTTTTCTTAAACTCCAAGTACATATTCACTGGATAAATAGTTTGCATTGTTGTTCGATACCACGTCTTTGTTGTAGATTTCTCGGTGTACTTCTGACTAATGAATTCTTCAACCCAAACCCTCAAAAGTCACATTACACAATCCTGGGTTGAAACTTCAATGTACCCTGCTATGTTTTTAGAACTAAATCTTCCCAAGTCACCAATATTCCCATTCACCCCCTACACTCAAGTAATATCTAACCACAAACTGTACTCTTGTTTCTTAATCAACCTGTCACATTATTAATGAACTGAAGTTCAAGCAAAATACCTGGTTACCAACTGTGACTACTCTCAGCCGCTACAAATTCGAACTTGGCTATTGGTATCTTCAATTCTTTCAAGTATCAAATTTATTTTCAACAATTTCCCAAACAAGATCTTCGACTGGCAAGAGAATTGACATGCTTGAAGGATTTCGTCCCAAATGCCAAGAAGATTTTCAGATTTCTCTAGAAAACTTGGTTTCCCAATTCCAAGAACACACATTCCAAGATGAGTTTCCAACATTAAATGCTTCTATTTATCACTTATTTTTGGTACACATCCCAAAGCACTATCCATGTGGGATAAATGAGAAATAGAATAAAATAACATTTTCCCCTTACATCTCCACAAAGAAGGGGTACTTTTAATATTTCCTTTTAAAACATTAACTTCAACATTAAATAACCCATTAAGTTAAATAATTAAATTTAACTTTAGAAACTTTTGATTTTTGCCTAAATAATTAATTACTTCATAAAAATGCAATCCAGGCAAATAAATCAATGCACCAAAATGATGTTGACTAAAATCACACAAAAAATTTCCTGTCATTGTGCCCAAACTAACTTACTATAAATAGTTAGTGCCTGGAAACTCTGAAAAATCAACTTCGTTTGGCCCGAAACTGAATTTTCCTAAGACAAATCCATCACAAACCCCTACAAAGTTCTAGTTAGCCCTCGAGACCATGGTAAAAAGGGCTAATGACAAATCACTAGATAACTACTAAAAAGGGGACATTACAGTCTTGCCCCCATGAAATTTCTTGTCCTCATGCAATCTCAGCTCTGGATTCTATAAGATCTGCTCACTCTCCCAAGTAACATCCTCTATCGATAAATTCTTCCACTTCACCAAATACTCCTTGATGACCCGTTTCTGTAAGGTACACTCCATAGTCTCCAAAATGGCCTCAGGAACCAAAATAAGTTTCCTCTCATCATCAATAGGAGGTAACTCTGTTGAAGGTACTACATTATGACTGAATGCCTTTTTGAGGCGTGACACATGAAAAACATTGTGTACCTTATGTAATGGTGGGAAAATGGTGAGTGACAGATCAAGAGGAAACCTACCCTTTCCCTCAAAGAGAGATGAGAGTTTCACTATTGATTACCATTCAAGCACTTTTCATCATTACATTAGGAAGGGGGAGAAGATAATTCACTAGATTCAATCTCTCCACACAAAGATGGTAGATTTATTTTTGAATGAATTGGGAATGCTAAGTTGATCCCCTCTTCCTTGTTTGATTTAGAAAGGAAATTGATTGAATGATGTAGTGCAAAAGTGACAAAGAATTTATTATAACTTGAGATCGGATTATGGGATAAAGTTGTGCACCTGGATCTGGTAGTAAAATGTCAAGATGAATTCACCCTGTGAATTTGAGGAAAATTTGTCCAGACGTGGCGAGAATGTACACGGTGCTCCGAAAAATCCACGAAACGAAAAGGGTTTTTCTGCCTCTACAAATGAAGCCTGAAACAGAAAGTACACCTTCACACCTGCAACCTCAAGGGAGTTTGTAGTAGCAATGTTGATAGAAATGCTTGTGTGGAATTGTATGTTGCAGTTAATCTCCTCTTCAATGGTTGAATCCTTGACTTGAATGCAACGCCTAGCCTTGAATGGAGACTTGAGAATGCTCAATACTGGAAAAGAATGCTTGAATGCTTGATCGCTTGTGAATTTCCCACTCATCCCACTTATGCAAATGAGAGAGTGAATGCCCCTTTAAATACATGTTGGTGGATTTTAATTTCATCACAAGCCGACGTCAGGGGAGTTTCTCGCCTGAGGCACAACCCACAATGCATGCTCTAAGAAGGGTCATGCCCCAAAATAGGGAAGGGATAGGGGCACCATACCCTTGTCCTAAGAGGAAAATGGCACCACACCCTTGTCCAAGGGGGGACAGGGGTGCCATGCCCCTATCCTACCCCTTTCTCTAGGGCAAAATGCGGTCGAGGTGATGCAAAGGCCAAGGAAGAAGCTATTTTCGCAAGCTGAGCAATCTTTGATCTTCGATCAGGCTAGAAGATTTGAGTTCGCATGCGTGAGGACCCTAATGCAATAAAAATTTGTTAGGGTCACAATTTTATGACACTAAACCTTACTATCTCTTGACAACTCAAGCTCATAGGGCACCTTTCCATCCCTCCTGATAATTATGAATGGGTTGTAATAACGTGGCTTCAACTTTTTTGCACCACTCCTTTTAAGAGTGGATTATCGGTAGGGTTGCAACATGAGATAAACCATGTCACCCACCTCAAAATATATCTCTACTCTATGTTTATTTGCATATTGTTTCTATTGATTTTGAGCCTTATGTATGTTTTCCTTCAGTGATATCATGATATCCTAACTCTCATGTAAGAGATCCTTAGCCTTAGGTACTCGGTTGTCCCCAAAAAGAAAATCTAGGAAGCTCATAGCCTCATAAGAATATAGGACCATAAAAGATGACATTTGAATGGACATATGATAAGTGGCGTTATAACAATACTCCCCTAGATGCAACCACTTTACCCACACCTCCTGCTGCCTTGCGATATAATTGTGGAGGTACCCTTCCACCCACTTATTCACAATCTTTGACTGGCCATCAATCTGTGAGTGATAACTAGTGCTCGGAGTAAGCTCTATCCCACACAACCTGAAGAGCCCCTACCCAAAATTACTCATAAACTTGTTGTCCCTGTCAATCACAATGCTCCGTGGCAATCCGTGCAACTTGAATACCTCTCTGAAAAACAATTCCACTGTCTGTGTTGTTGTATAGGTGGATGAAATAGAGAATAAATGAGAAAAATTCTTCAATCGATCCACCACCACATATATACAATCCCCGCCTTGGACCTTAGGTAGGCCCGTAATGAAATCCATTGACACACTGTCTCACTTTCTCTCGGGAATGGGTAGGGGTTGCAATAAACCACTAGAGAAAGAGTGCTCATGCTTATTCTACTAACACATTGGGCACTCCCTCACATATTGTAGTACTTCTTACTTGATCCCTTTCCAATTAAAGCTCTCTCTCACCTACCTATAGGTTTTGAAATACCCTAGATGTCCTACTAATGGTGAGTCATGGAAGGCTCTCAAAATGTTCTACTTCATAGTAGACCCTGGCACTAAATAAATCCTCTCCTTGTAAATGATCAATCATTTTCCACTATATACCTGTCATCCTGGATAGTGCCATCAACGATTCCAGTAGCCCATTTGTCTTTCACATACTCTATTGAAATCAATTACCTCCAGCCATCCTCCAACACTCCCAAAGCACACAAATGTGGTCTCCTACATAAGGCATCAACAACTATGTTTTTCTTACCTTTGACAAAGACCATATCAAAGTCATAAGCTTGCAGTTTGTTGACCCTTTTCTGTTGTATATCATGTAGATCCTTCTACCCAAGGAAAAGCCCCAAACTGTTATGATATGTCTTGACAATAAACTTATTGTGCACCATATACTCTCTGAATTTTGCCAAGGTGTGCATAATTGTTAACATTTCTTTATCATATATGTTGTAACTCTTCTCAAGCCCCCTCAATTTGTTTCTCTCAAAAGCGATGGGGTGTTTATCCTGCATCAATACCACACTAAGGCCTTCACCTGAGGCATCACAATGAAACTCAAAAGGCCTACTGAAACCTGGAATGGCCAACACTGGACATGCGCTCATCAATTCCTTGAACATGCTAAAACACTACTAAGCTCTGTTTGACTACTCAAAATCATCTTTCCTAGTCAAATCGATAAGGGGTGCAGCAGTCTGAGAAAAACCCCTCACAAAGAGGCGGTAGAATCCACACAACCCAAGGAATCCCTTCAACAGAGATATATATTTTGGTGGCGGCCAATCCATAATAGGCCTGATCTTATTTGGATCCACACGAACAACCTCAACATTGATGATGTGCCCCAAATACAAAAACTTTGGCATCCCAAAATCACATTAAGACATCTTTGCATACATGGATTCACACTCAAGTATACTCAACCCAATATCTATGTGTTTCAGGTGCTCCTCCCAAGTCCTACTGTAAATCAGTATGCCATCAAAGAATATCAATACAAACCTCCTCAACTATTCTCTAAATGTCTTGTTCATATAGGACTAGAAGGTAGTTGGCACATTATTCAAGGCAAATGGCATGAACAAGAACTCAAATTGTCCATAGTGACACTCAAAAGTTGTCTTCTCCACATCATTCTCCCTGACCCGAATCTAGTGATAACCAGATCTCAAATATATTTTGGAGAAGTAACAGGCACCATGTTGTTGGCATTATGTGAATTGGTATGAAGACATAATGATATTGTATGTTGTCATTGATGTCAATATGTGACATGATGTGAACCAGCACATGTGATATGTGAGAAGAGAGAATCGGTATATTTGTTCAAGATGAACCGGCATGTCAAGGTGAACCAGCATGTTGTTATGGGAACTGGCACATGGAAGCATTGTGCGACTACCGGTTGGTAGGTAGTTTCCACTTTAAGATTTTCGGTTGGAATACCTCAAGCCTGTGCGACTCAATCGGTGATCTTTGTGTGATGAGTTAGCAGTATAACAAAGAATAGATCATGTTGCCACGTAAACCTTGTGCGCATGAAGGATCTTGCATGAAGAAGACTATCCCTATCCACCTTGGGAATGTGTGAAGTTTGTCAAATGGTGATAACGCGTGATGGGTTATCAACCACCATGAAATCGATGGGTAATGGACGATGGAGAATGTCTTGAGATCGATTCAAGAGTGTTGCATTTAATGCAGTATGATTCAACGGTCAGGATTGAATTGTTTGAATTGCTTAACCTAACAGGTTTAGGGTTTAGGGTTTTTGCTACCGACCTGTCTGTTTCCTATAAGGTCGATGTTGTGTTTCTTTTCAAAGTTGTTGGCAAAAGTTGTATGTGTGTATCCTAGGGAAGTGATATGTAAATCTTGCCAGACCAAAGGAGAGAAGAGATACCTGCAAAGTGAATGTGCAGAAGGTGGAGAGGAGCCAAAATGGATCTGCATTAGCATTGAGTGTTGTTACCAAATCATTGTAATTCCTGTTGATCTTTAACCACTTCAACAGTTGTGAAATCCCTTAATAGGGTAGCCTTAACCGGCTTGATACAAATCCCTTAACAGGGTAACTTGAAGTTATTGAGTTCTGGGAAGCTATAGAGCTCTGGAGATCCTTTAGCTATTGAGTTCTTGAAATCCTCTAACAAGGTAACCCTAATCGGGTTTAACCCTTAACAGGGTGATCCCTGATAGGATTGGTTCCTAGCAGAACCTATTGTAATGTCTTTAACCGGACAAGGCTCCTAATAGAGTGGACTTCTAAAGAGTTCAAAAAGAAGCTTGTGGGTATTCATCCCCACCGTAGTTTTTCCCAATTGGGTTTCCACGTGAAAAATATGTGTGTCATGTGTGATGCTTTTTTATTACCTGTTGAGCATATGATGGTTCTGTGTTTTATGCCTGTCTACAAAACATATTGAACTAACTATTGTGAAGATCTGATGATAGTTTACCTGTTCATGCATGAGGGTGTAATGGTACTAAGGTATTGAGCTAAGAGGAAAGCTTAGTGAGTAACCTGTTTATGACTGTTATAGTTGTTCAGGGTCTTACCAGTTGCACTTTGTTTCAACCAGTGTCACTGCTTGCCAGTCACTTGGAGTATTTGCTGACAAACTAGTTTTTGATAGTATTTTGCCTGTACTGATTCACCCCCCCCTCCCAGTACCAGTTTGGTACTATTCATTCATCATTGAGTTATCAATTGGTATTAGAGCACTCTAGGTCCTCTGTGTTGTAAGCTTAACGGCTAGAGGTAAAGATCCCAGTCAAATGATGAAGAGGGAAGGTCCAAAGTTTAACAGGGAAAATTTTGGTATATGGAAAGATAGGATGAAGATATTCATCAGAAGCATGGGTGCTCAACACTGGAGTTATGTTGAGAATGTCTATGTTGTCCCTATCGGTACTCTCACCTATGATCAAAAGAGAGAGATACAAGAAAATGGGCAAGTCATGGAAGCCCTTATTAGTAGTCTATCTGACATCGATTTTATTGATGTTCAGGACAAGGTAAATCCCAAAGAGGTATGGAATGCTCTTGAAAATATCTATGGTGGTGATGAACATGTAAAACAGGCTAAGGAAGAAAGCCTGAGAGGAAAGTTTGAAGATATGCAGATGGTTGAAGGTGAGACCATTCACGAGTATGGAATAAGAATCAAAATAGTTGTTGGAGAAAAAAAGAGTGCAAGTGGTAAAATAGAAGATTCCACTGTGGTAAGCAAAGTCCTGAGATCCTTGTTGCCAGTCTATGCAATAAGGGTTGCTGCTATTCAGGAGTTGAGATCAATAGACAAGACTAAGGTATCCTTGGACTCCATCGTAGCCAAGTTGATAGGCTATGAGCTAAATAGTTTTGATGGCAGTGTTTAAAAGACTGAATCAACATTTAAAGCCTCTTCTATACCATCTAGAAAAGGAAAAGAAGCTAGCACTAGTGGTGAACCTAGATAGAGCAGAGAAATGAATGATGAAGAGATTTTGATGGCATTTGAAGCTCTCCTTGCCAGGAAGCTTCCTAAAGGAATTGGTAAATACAAAGGCAAGCTACCTTTGAAATGCTTTTCTTGTAACCGGATAGGACATATTGCTATAAACTGCCCTAATGGCAATAACAAGGACAAACCATAAAGGTTCAGGAAATTCAAAGGAGGAAACCAGAGAAACTGTTTTGTGGTAGTTGATGAAGGTGTCACAGATGAAGAATCAGAGGATGAAGAAAATGAAGATATTGTGTTTGTTGTTGTGAAAGAAGATGTGTCAGACAAGAAGGCTCTTGTCTCCCAGTTTGATAATTCCAATGAGTGGATCATTGACAGTGGTTGTTCTCACCATATGACTGGTGACCGGAGCAAGTTTCTATCCTTGGAAGAGTATGATGGTGGTGTGGTTCGCTTTGGCAATGATGCACCATGCACGGTCAAAGGCAGAGGGTCCATCTCTCTGAATGGAAAGAGAAGTGCTGACAATGTGTACTGGATTGATGGTCTCAGACACAACCTTCTAAGTGTTGCCCAGCTGAATGATAGTGGCCTCACTCTAGAATTCAAGAATGGAGTCTGCATAATCAAAGGAAAAGATGGTGAATTGGTGGCCACTGGCATGCAGACCAAAGGTAACCTATTTCGTCTGAATGCAAATATAAGTACATGTCTTATGGCGAAGTTTAATGATAGTTGGATATGGCATAGGAGACTCTGCCATGTAAACTTTGATAACATTGTGAAGGCTAGTAAGATCAAGGCAGTTAGAGGGTTGCCGGTGCTAAGCAAACCAGATAATACCTTGTGCAGAGAGTGTCGATTGGGGAAAATGTCTTCCTCAACCTTTAAATGTAAATCTTTCACCGCTGACAACTTGCTTGATCTTGTGCATACTGATTTGTGTGGTCCTATGAAAACCAGAAGTGTGCAGGGTGATAGGTACTTCATGATTCTCACTAATGATTGCTCAAGAATGATGTGGGTCACATTCTTGAAAGACAAGTCTAAAGCCTTTGTGAAATACAAGGCTTTCAAAGCATTAGTGGAGAAGGAAAGCAGTAAAAGAATCAAGTGTCTCAGAACTGATCAAGAAGGGGAATTCACTTCTGGTGAATTCAACAAGTATTGTGAAGAATTTGGCATCAAGAGGCAACTGTCTGCCCCCTGAACTCCACAGCAGAATTTCCTAGCAGAGAGGAATAATCAGACTGTGGTTGAAGCAGCTAGAACCATGTTGATTCAAGGAAAGGTAGCTCACACCTTTTGGAGAGAAGCGGTGAGTACTGCAGTCTACACAATGAACCGGGTACTCATCAAGAAAGGTAAGGACAAAACTCCTTTTGAGTATTGGACCAGTAAGACACCTATGGTTAGCTACTTTAGGGTATTTGGTAGCAAATGTTACATCAAGAGGAGTGAACATCAGGGCAAATTTGAAGCTAAATGTGATGAGAGAATATTCCTAGGATATTCCACCAAGAGTAAAGCTCTCAAGTGTTACAACAACATGACTCAGAGAATTATGGAAAGTATCAATGTAAGAGTTGATGAATCCTCTGAGAAAACTGAGGAAACCGATAGTGAGCAAGCTATAAATGAACCGGTTGCAACCTTCTGGGAACCGGTTGTTAGTCAACCAAGTACCAGTAACAGTGTTCCTAAACTGGTGAATGCTGATACTGATGAAGATGAGGATGAAGAGGAAAAGTAAGAAGAACCAGTCAAGACCATTCCTCGGTATGTCAAGCTGAATCATGATCCTAATCAGATCATAGGAGATAAGGATGCAGGAATCCTTACAAGAAGAAAGATCAGAGAAAACTCATGTATGATCTCTGAATTTGAGCCTAAATCATTCAAAGAGGCTCATAAAGATGAATACTGGATCAAGGCAATGGAAGAGGAACTTGACTAGATAGAGAAAAATGGTACATGGTCCTTGGTACCCAGATAGGAGCATAAAAATGTCACTGGCACCAAATGGGTGTTCATAAACAAGCTGAATGAGGATGGCACAGTGATTAGGAATAAAGCCAGATTGGTGTGCAAAGGATATGCTCAAGAAGAAGGAGAAGACTATGGAGAAACCTTTGCTCCTGTAGCCAGATTGGAAGGAGTTCGTATGCTTCTTGCATATGCAGCTTTTTAAGGGTTCAAAGTATATCAAATAGATGTAAAATCTGCATTCCTAAATGGTGTACTTGAAGAAGAGGTGTATATTGAGCAACCAGATGGGTTTGCCCTATTTGAAGATAGTGACATGGTATGTAGGCTACATAAAGCCTTATATGGTCTAAAGCAAGCACCTAGGGCATGGTATGAGCACTTGCATTCCCATCTTGTGAAGATTGGATTTGAAAGAACAAGTGAAGATAGCAATATCTACTTGAAGTCTGAAGGAGATCAGATCCTAATCTGTGAGGTTTTTGTTGATGACATTATCTTTGGTGGAGATGACAAGATGAGTCATGAGTTTGTTGATGAGATGAAGAAAGAGTTTGAAATGTCACTCATAGGGGAGATTAAGTTCTTCATTGGACTACAGATCCAACAGATGAAAGATGGAATCTTTATCACTCAGTCCAAATATGTCAAAGAGGTGCTGAAGACCTTTGGCATGGAAGATAGCAAACTGGTTGGTACACCGATGGTGACCGGTTGCAAATTGCCAAAAGAGGATGATTTCGCATTGGTTGATGAGAAGGAATACCGATCAATGATTGGTAAGTTGCATTATGTAGTGCATAGCAGATCGGATATTGCACATGCAGTTGGCATTACTGCAAGGTTCCAAAAAAATCCAAGAGAATCCCACTTGGTTGCAGTCAAGCGGATTCTTAGGTATCTGAAGGGAACAGTTGACTATGGATTGTGGTACCCATACAACAATGATTTCATTATGAAAGTATTCATAGATGCTGATTGGGCAGGTAATGTGGATGACCGGAAAAGCACAACCGGTGGTGCATTCTTTCTCGGTGGTAGACTGGTCTCATGGATGAGTAAAAAGCAGAGTTGTATCTCTCAGTCTACAGCGAAAGCGGAGTATGTTGCAACTTTCATGAACTGCACTCAAACAATCTGGATGAAGCATGTTTTAAATGGCTTCAAAATCCCTGTATCTAAACTGGTAAGTATATTATGTGATAACACAAGTGTTATCAATATTTCAAAGAATCTGGTTTTACATTCTAGAACCAAGCATTTTGAGCTTAAGTATCATTTCTTGAGGGAAAAGGTTTAGAATAAAGAGATTGTACTGGAACATGTTTCCTATAAGGAGTAGTTAGCAGACATATTCACCAAGCCTCTCCCAAAGACTACATTTGTGCATTTAAGAGGTGAATTGGGGGTACTGCCCCTTCAGGAGGTGAACTAAAAGTATTTATTCCACATCAGTCAGGTATTGCATAGTCAAATTTTTGTTGATTGATGTGTTGAAGGATGCTACTCCTCAGGGGGAGCAACATAATGGAATAGGGATGCTTGTGCCTCCACTTTGGCATTGTTGTCAAAGGGGGAGAAGATGTGAAGCGGAGATATATCTTTGTATATTGTCATCAATGCCAAAGGGGGAGATTGTTGGCATTATGTGAACCGATATGAAGACATAATGATATTGTATGTTGTCATTGATGTCAATATGTGACATGATGTGAACCGGCACATGTGATATGTGAGGAGAGAACCGGCATAGGTATGAACCGGTATATTTGTTCAAGATGAACCAGCATGTCAAGGTGAACCGACATGTAGTTATGGGAACTGACACATGGAAGCATTGTGTGACTACCGGTTGGTAGGTAGTTTCCACTTCAGGATTTCCGATTGGAGTACCTCAAGCCTGTGCGACTCAATCGGTGATCTTTGTGTGATGAGTTAGCAGCATAACAGAGAATAGATCGTGCTGCCATGTAAGCCCTGTGCGTGTGAAGGATCTTGCATGAAGAAGACTATCCCTATCCACCTTGGGAATGTGCAAAGTTTGTCAAACGGTGATAATGCGTGATGGGTTATCAGCTGCCATGAAATCGGTGGATAATGGATGATGGAGAATGTCTTGAGATCGATTCAAGAGTGTTGCATTTAATGCAGTATGATTCAAACGTTAGGATTGAACTGTTTGAATTGCTTAACCTAACAGGTTTAGGGTTTAGGTTTTTTGCTACCGACTTGTCTGTTTCCTATAAGGTCAATGTTGTGTTTCTTTCCAAAGTTGTTGGCAAAAGTTGTATGTGTGTATCCTAGGGAAGTGATATGTAAATCTTGCCAGACCAAAGGAGAGAAGAGATACCTACAAAGTGAATGTGCAGAAGGTGGAGAGGAGCCAAAATAGATCTTCATTAACATTGAGTGCTGTTACCAGATCATTGTAATTCCTGCTGATCTTTAACCACTTCAACAGTTGTGAAATCCCTTAACAGGGTAGCCTTAACAGGGTAACTTGAAGTTATTGAGTTCTGGGAAGCTATAGAGCTCTAGAGATCCTTTAGCTATTGAGTTCTTGAAATCCTCTAACAAGGTAACCCTAATCGGGTTTAAACCTTAACCGAGTATTATAGCCATCCCTTAACTGGGTGATCCCTGACAGGATCGGTTCCTAGCAGAACCTATTGTAATGTTTTTAACCAAACAAGGCTCCTAACAGAGCGGACTTCTAAAGAGTTCAAAAATTAGCTTGTGGGTATTCATCCCCACTGTGGTTTTTCCCAGTTGGGTTTCCACGTGAAAAATATGTGTGTCATGTGTGATGATTTTATCTTGTGATGCTTTGTTATTACCTGTTGAGCATATGATGGTTCTGTGTTTTATGCCTGTCTACAAAACATATTGAACTAACTATTGTGAAGATTTGATGATAGTTTACCTATTCATGCATGAGGGTGTAATGGTACTATAGTATTGAGCTAAGAGGAAAGCTTAGTGAGTAATCGGTTTATGATTGTTATAGTTGTTCAGGGTCTTACCAGTTACACTTTGTTTCAACCAGTGTCACTGCTTGCCAGTCACTTGGAGTATTTGCTAACAAACCAGTTTTTGATAGTATTTTGCCTGTACTGATGCACCCCCCCCCCCTCTCAGTACCGATTTGGTACTATTCGTTCATCATTGAGTTATCAATACCATGTAACTCATCGATGAGATCATCAATATGAGGAATCAAATATCTATTTTTAATCATTTTCACATTCAATTCCCTTGAATCAATGCACATCCTGAAAATACCATCCTTTTTAACTAGCACCACTGAAGAAGCAAACTAACTCTTACTAGGTCTAATGTACCCCATCTCGAGAAGCTCTTGAATAGCCTTCTCGATCTCATCCTTATACCTCTTTGGATGCCTGTAGGGTGTAGTGATAACATGTTTTTATCCCCTCTAATTATATAACATGATCAATGCCCCTGTCAGGAGGTCTACTTGGAGGTATATCACCAAACACTTTGGAATATTTGGTCAAGAATGATTGAACCTGTGGAGCACAATCATACTTATGTTGTCCTATTCCCTCTGACGTCACTAAAATCTCAGTTCCCCACTGCACCTAATCATAATGAATCAACCTATGAATTCATCTAAGTGATATTGTTCTAAGACCACCATTTGAAAACCCATGAAGTACCACTTTTCGGCCCTGATGCTCAAATCTCATTTCAACTATCTCCAAATTAAATGTAAACTCAACTAGATTGGTCATCCAAGTCATGCCTACTATGACATCATAGTCTCCCATGTCTACAACATAGAAATCATCAACCAACTCATAATCACCAATCCTCATGTGTAAATCAAAAAATTTCTGTGTACATAGGATCCTATGCCCATTAGCCACCAAAACTCTGAAACCATCATGTTCATTTGTCTATAATCCCCGTCTCACCAAAATACTTGATGCTATTTAACCTTCAGGAACTAATGGTGGTTGACACTCTTTTCTCAATTTTCATTGATAATATCTCCTTTCTCTTTCACTCATTAACCCTCATAGGTTGGCAAGACTTAAAGCTATGATACCATTGTAATAGGCTTTCTTCATAGCTAAACTCTAACAAATAGTCTTGAGGGATAAATACAAATAATTGTCATGCAAATGTTTTGTATACTATTTGTTTTCTGTGTTTATCTGAAACCTGGTGCGTTTGGGTTTGTGATTTACTTTCAACATTCAATGACAATAGAATAACTACAAGATTATAATTTTAGTTCAATGGACAACAAAACATTTAACTCCTTTTTTCCTTTCCGTAAACTATATCAACAAATATTATAGATGAGTTCTAACAACCACTATCCATGTATCATAGATTTAAATAGATTTCAGATCAACGTATTCTACCCAAGTGTTTGATTTAACTTTAGTTTGGCAACCTTCAGGTACAACAAGAAAATTTAATCTATTTCATGAACCTGCTATGTTGGTCGGTAGTGCAACAAGTTCCAACCACTTCCTAACAATACACAAATAACAACTCCCACATGTGGTAAAGTCTTCTTCTCACGTCCCAGTCTAGAATGCTTATGTCTCACACTAACAACTATATATTCAACAATGCCCATCTCCTTCAACTCTCTTGTTGACTGCTTCTTCAGTATACCCATCAAATGAAGTTTGTTGTCCACTATTGAAGTGACCTGGAAAATTCCTAACAATACCCAAGAATGTTGTAAAACTAAATAGGGAGTGTCGTACAAATACCGAGTTCAAATATTTTTCTTAAACTCCAAGTGTGTATTCACTAGATAAACATTTTGCATTACTTTTCAATACCACATCTTTCTTGTAGATATCTTTGTGTACTTTTAACTAATGAATTTTTCAACCTGAACCCTCAAAAGTCACATTACACAATGCTGGGTTGAAACTTCAACGTACCCTGCTATGTTTTTAGAACTAAATCTTCTCGAGTCACCAATATTCTCGTTCACCACCTACACTCAATGTTTCTTAATCAATGTGTCACATTATTAATGAACCGAAGTTCAAGCAAAATACCTGGTTATCAACTGCAACTACTCTGATTTGCTACAAATTCAAACTTGGCTACTGGTCTCTTCAATTCTTTTAAGTATCAAGTTTATTTTCAACAATTTCCCAAACCAAATCTTCCACTGGCAAGAGAAATGACACACTTGAGGGATTTCGTCCCCAAATGCCAAGTAGATTTCCAAATTTCTCTAGAAAACTCAGTTTCCCAATTCCAAGAACACACATTCCAAGATGAGTTTCCAACATTAAATGCTTCTATTTATCACTTCTTTTTGGCATGCATCCCAAAGTACTATCCACGTGGGATAAATGAGAAATAGAATAAAATAAAATTTTACCCTTATGTCTCCACAAAGAAGGGGTACTTTTAATATTTCATTTTAAAACATTAGCTTCAACATTAAATAATCCCTTAAGTTAAATAATTAAATTTAACTTTAGAAACTTTTGATTTTTGCCTGAATAATTAATTCATTCATAAAAAATGCAATCTAGGCGATTGAATTAATGCACCAAAATGATGTTGACTAAAATTGCACCAAAAATTTCCAGTATTTGTGCCTGAATTGACTTACTATAAATAGTAAGTGCCTGGAAACTCTGACAAAGCAACTCCGTTTGGCCCGAAACTGAATTTGCCTAGGCCAAATCCATCATAGACCCCTGCAAAGTCTTAGATATCCCTCGAGACCATGGCAAAAAGGGCTAAGGACAAATCACTAGATAACTACAAAAAAGGGGACATTACAACACGTGCATACAGTGAACACCTAGGCAAGGTGGGCCCAACCATCGAAGGTCGAAGATCAGCCATAAGTCAGAACCAAGAACAACTTTGATATTTCCAGTTGGGAGCGATATGCCGATTAGAGGATTTTCACCATGGGGTCCACATAGCTGAAACACAACCAACCCGCAACCTCCATGTGCATACTTGAGCTTGAATAGGAAGGGACCTACCAGCAAGAAAGAATGGTTTCAATGTAACAAAGAAGATCGCAGAGAGGGGAAAAGGTTTCACCAAAAAGGCTCCTTACACCGAAAAGAAGGATGTCACCAAAACGAGAGCCCATCACACCAAAATTAAACTCTGTCGATATGACAATGAAGCTCGATAAGACAAGAAGATGGTCTTATCGAAAGATGGGGTTACATCGAAATGCATTGTGTTGCTAAGATGATAAATGAGTTTCACCAAAATCTGTCATCGAAGGGTTTTTCAACATTTCTTAGTCTACAACCTGCACAAATCAGAAGCGATAGCTAATCACACTGGGGGACATATTTGACAGATCAAGCCAACACTGATTTCACCCTCGTTCACCTCATTTTCAACTATAACTCATATCGTCTGCAACATTTATGTAGTATAACACAACATGTTATGCACAACTGCATAACCTGCATGTTATGCACTCTACCTGTCTTCGTTATGCACACCTGTAAATCTGCAACTTCTTGACATCCCTGCAAATCTTGTTGACATCAATGACAATAATGGCAACAATCTTCGCCTCTGGCATTGATGTCAACATGCAATATTTCCACTCTCCTTCTTTGACAACAATGGTAAAGGTGGTTGCACATGCAGACTAATGTTCAACCTGTACAATGCCTACTTAAGAATACTTTGCATTTTCCAAGCTCCCTTTGCAACACATCTCTAATGGAAAGAATCTCGTGAAAGAAATTTCAATTGTCATATGTTGTAGATTCCACTAGATGAACCATTATTACAATATAAAAAATTGTTCTAATACTACTTACAAAAAGTTCAAATCTCCCCCTGAGAGAAAGCATGAGGTTCAATGATAAAAAGTGTAAGACAATATAATCCCCTAGAATCATAGTCCACATAATATATTTGTGTTGTAGAAGGGTGTAAGAACACTCAATTTCTATCTTAGATATTCAAAGTTGTCCTTCGATAGTGGTTTAGTGAAGATATCAACAACTTGTTCACCAGTGCACACATATTTAACTTTTACCTCTTTCTTTGCAACCTTTTCCCTAAGAAATAATATTTGATTGCAATGTGTTTTGTCCTTGAGTGCATGATTGGATTCTTTTATATGCTAATTGCACTTGAGTTGTCACGCATAATGGAGATGGGGTCTAAAAACTCTACCTGGATATCCTAAGTGTTTGCTTCATCCACAACACTTGTGAGCAACATGTGGCAGTTACTATGTATTCAGCTTCAATAGTGGCTAAGGAGATTGAAATTTTCTTCTTGATATGCCATGAGACCAACCTATTTCCAAGTAAGAAGGCTCCACCACTGGTTCTCTTCCTATCATCAATACAACCATCCCAATCAACATTAGTATAGGCTTGTAAGATGAAATCACCTTTCTTTGGATACCATAAACCATAGTCAAAGGTTCCTTGTAGATACTTGAAGAATATTCTTACTACATTCACATGTGATTTCTTAGGAGCTTCTTGAATCTTTCTACCATGCACATTGCTTGGACTATATCTGGTCTTGATGTTGTTAGATACAATAGACTGCCAATCATGGATCTATACAAAGTATGATCTATAATGGATGACTCATCATCTTTACTTAGCTTGCATCCAGTCACCATGGGGGCACTAACCAGTTTGTTGTCCTCCATCTGAAACTTCTTCACCCTGCCTTTAGCATGCTTGGTTTGTGATATAAACACACCATTATCTAATTGAGAAATCTTCAGGCGAAGAAAATATGGCAGCTCACCAAGCAAAGACATTTCAAATTTAGACCGCATTCGATCAACAAACTCCTTGCATAAGGCATCCTTATTGCCTCCAGATATGATTTCATCTACATATACAACTACTATGATCATATGATTACCTTCTGTTTTGATGTATAGGTTGCTATCAACACTCTCCTTTTTAATCCTTATTGATGTAGGTACTTGTCCAATCTAGAACACCATGCCCTTGGAGCTTGTTTTAATCCATATAATGCTCTCTTTAATATACAAACAAAGTTCTCATCCTCATAAAATTGAAATCATTAAGGTTGATCAATGTAAACTTCTTCCTCAAGATTTCCATTGAGAAATGCAGATTTAACATCCATTTGGTATACTTTGTATCCTTTATAAGCTGGAAATTACAGGAACATTCTTGTAGCTTTAAGTCTTGCAACTAGAGAAAAGGTCTCTTCAAAGTCTATTCCCTCAACTTGAGCATATCCTTTGCATACTAATCTTTCTTTATTCCTTATCATCTTACCTTCTTCATTCACTTTGTTCATATGAACCCATTTAGTGCCAATTAATTTCTTGTCAGCTGGTCTAGGAACCAATTCCCAAGTCTTGTTCTTTTCTATCTGCTACAACTCTTCTTCCATAGCCTTTATCCACTTGTCACTTTTGTTGGCCTCATCAAATGTCCTAGGTTCCATCTCTATCATAAGGTAGAAATTTACTTGTTCATTATTCCTTGCTCTCCTTCTTCTTTTCACACCATCATTCTTGTTGCCTATAATCTGATCCTCAGGGTGATTTTTTTAAACATACCTGTTTGGAGCCTTGTTTGGTGCCTCTTCCTCTTGTTCACTTTCAGATTTTTCCTTCCTCTTCCACATATGGTTCCTCAATCTAATTTACTAAGTTTTGTTCACCTTTATGTAGATCTTCACCCACTCTCACATGTACACTCTCAACCCCCTATCTTATCCTCTTGTTGAAACATATGTAGGCATTGCTACGTGTAGAATATCCCAAGAAGATACCTTCATCACATCTTGACTGAAAACTTCCAAGTCCATCTTCATCCTTTTTGACAAAATATTTGCTACCAAACACCTCGAAGTACTTGACTGAGGGTTTTCTATCACACCATAACTCATAAGGTGTCATTATGTTGTTCACTCTTAGTTTTACTCTCTTCAATATGTAAATAACTATATGGATTGCCTCTTTCCAATAAACATGAAGCGGATTGATTTCATTCAACATTGTTCTTGCCATTTCCTTAACTGTCTTATTTTTCCTTTCCACAACACCATTTTGTTGTGGTGTCCTTGGGGCAGTCTCGTATCTTCTTATTCCATGTCTCTCACAGTAGTCTTCAAATTAATTTGATGCAAAATCTCCTCCACGGTTTGATCTTAAACACTTCAGCTTGTATCCACTTTCCTTCTCAACCATCTTCCTAAAGATTTTAAATCTTTCAAAGGCTTATGACTTGCGTTTTAGGAATGTGACCTATGTCATCCTTGAAAAATCATCTATGAGTAGTAAGAAGTATCTCTCACCATTGAGAGTTCTTGTCCTAGTAGGCCCACACAAATCAATATGCACAAGCTCTAAAGGCCTTGTAGTTGTGTACTCCTTTGTCTTGAAGCTCACTTTCATTTGCTTTCCTCTTTGACATTTATCACAAAAAATGCTTGCTAGCTTGATGATATGTGGTATGTGCCTCGCATACCCTTTCTTGTTGATCTTAACAAGATTATCAAAATTTATGTGACCTATCCTTCTATGCCATAACCAACTCTCATCAACTTATCCCATCATGCATTGAGACTCAAAATAATTCTTTTAAATTGCAGACATTTTCATTAGTCCTTTTTCCTTCTGCAACCATCTGTCCGTTTCTTTCCTTTCTGATCTCACATCCTTTGGAGTCAAAAGTGAACTTGTATCCCTTGTGACACATTTGACTCACACTTAGTATATTATATTTCAATCCTTCCACAGAGTATACATCATGAGCTTTTAATTTTCCATCTATGCTGAGAGTACCCTTGCCTTTTATCTTGATTGATGAGTTGTCTCCAAACCTCACTGAACCACCATTCCAAACCTCTAGTTTGATGAATTTCTTCTTGTCCCCATTCATGTGATTGGAGCAGCCACTGTCTACCACCCACAAGTTTTTCTTTTTTGCATGTAAGGCAATTTGTACAATAAAAATTGACTCACTTTTGTTTTTATCTTTCTCTGCCCAAACTCGTTTGGTCTCTTTCTTGTTTTCTGTTGTCCCATTCTATTCTGGTTTTGCATTTGGTTCAGATGTTGACACTATCTTCTTTTGCTTAGATATGCTAAACTTACAATGTTTTTTAATGTGGCCCAAGTTCTGACAATGATAGCATTTCACATTCACATTGAATGATGAATTTGAAATACTATTGTATGAATGAGATACATTTCTCCTACATTCATGACTCCTATGACCATATCCATTACAATGGTAGCAAATGACATTCACATTTCTAAGTGCATAAAATGGATTTCTACTTTCATAACTAGGAGGGGACCTACACATAAGTCTACATTTTGCAATTCTATGACCATATGTATTACATTTGTAGTAGCAACAATCGAATTGGGGTATATACCAATCATTGTTGAAGTTATTCCACATCTGTCTCCTTGGAGCAACATAGTTTTGTTTTCTTGAGTTCTTCCTTCTTGTGTCCTTGACCTTAGTGAAGCCTCCATCATCCATCTTGGCTTTTCCTTTAGGATAATCATGCTTGTTCTTTGCAGCAATACCATATGTCTTCTTCTCGGTGGGCTTGTTGACTGTAAATGTTTGTTTGACTTCACTATCACCTGAGGAGATGAAGTGTATCTCCTTTCTAGGTGAATCTTAATGGTTAGAATATTGTCCTACTTCAAATACAACACCATTAATGTCCTTGGTGTGCTTTTGCTTGCTCAACATTTTTTTCCAATGCCTCAGTGCTGCCACCATATTTGGTTCTCATCTTGAGTTCATCTTTGCATTCTCAAGTTCCTTTCTGAGATTTACAATTTCTTCCTCCATCTTTTGACACTCTAAATCTGATTTGGTCACTTCATACATCCTTTTGGCTTCTTCCAATTGGACTCTTAGATTAGAAATAGTTTTCTTTGACTCCTGAAGAGACTTGTTTGGAAAATCTTGTTCTTCAACAACAACAAGCTTATACTTTTTGTATTCTTTTCTCACTTTTCTAAGTTCTTCTAATGCACTCATAAGTTCACCTTCAAAATCTACTTCGGCTTCAACTTCTTCCTCTTCATCACTAGAAGATTTATCATCATCTAGTTCTCCTTGTTCAATAAAGAGATTGACTTCTCTTTCTTCTTCACTACAATACTCATTAGAGACACTCTCTTCATCCATAGCATCATTATCTTCAAAGGTGTAAAGACTGGTTTTCTTCCCAAAGATTCTTCTCTTTGGCTTGTAGGTTTTCTTCATTTTATCCTTACTAAAGGATTTGTTGTTTTGCTTCTCATCTTTGTCCTTCTCTCCATAAGGACATTTAGATGCAAAATGTCCAATCTTGCCATAGTTGAAACACTTAAAGGGAAAATTACCTTCGTACTTGCCTAGTCCCTTTTTGAGTTTTTTGACAAAGTTAGCTACAATAGTATCAAAGTCTTCATCTTCTTCATGAGAAACATATTCTCTTCCTTTCTTGGTTAAGTTGAAGACAAATTCTCTCTTTGAGGTTTCACTACCAGTTGTCCTCATCTCATAAACTGATAAGGAGCCAAATAATTCATCCATAGAGAAGTTCTTCAAGTCTTCAGCTTCTTCAATAACAGAGACTTTGTATCATACCTTGTGGTTAATGATCTCAAAACCTTCTTTACAATAACTTCATCTGAGACATCCTCTCCAAGTCTTCTTATAGCACTCACAATTTCATCCACTCTTTGCAGATAGTTTTCTATCTTTTCCTCTTCTTTCATTTTTTGGCTTTCAAATTGAGCTCTTAGATTCTGCAATTTAGCTTCTTTCACTTCGATATCTCCTTCATATATTTTTTGTAGCTTATCACATGTTTCTTTGGCAGGTGTGTAGTGCATAACTTTGACAAACTCTGTATTAGATAAACCACTAAGGATGACATTCTTGGCTCTAGAATTGTTCTCATATTCCTTTTTAACATCAAGATCAGTAGGAGGAGTGGATGGAGTAGTATATCCATTCTTTATTGACATCCAAACATTA
This sequence comes from Cryptomeria japonica, assembly GCF_030272615.1. Classification (NCBI taxonomy): domain Eukaryota; kingdom Viridiplantae; phylum Streptophyta; class Pinopsida; order Cupressales; family Cupressaceae; genus Cryptomeria; species Cryptomeria japonica. Next base: position 566,834,533 of record NC_081413.1, read on the forward strand.
AACCCAAGGGAAGACAAGTATGTCTCCATTCTTCTACTCCACAAGGCATAGTTTGTGCCATCAAACATGGGTTCTTTAGAAGAGGATTCATTTATAGCCATTGTGTTCACAAGATAGGATCTACCCAAGCTATAAGAATCTTTATAATAAGGGAACCTAGTGCTTTGATACCAATTGAAGAACACAGGAGATCACTGAGAGAGGGGTGAATCAATGATAGTAAAAAATTTAAACCTTTAAAACAGATGTGCAAATTCTAATGAGTAGATATATTAAATGCATACACACATAAGAGGTAACCACATAACACAAAGATATGCGAGGAAAAACCAATGCGGGAAAAACCTCGGTGATAATAGCTATTGGAGTCTATCGCTACAATCCAACTCACAATGAAAAACTGATTAAAATAGATTTATGGGCACCAACCCAAAGGAGCACCAACTCAGATTACAAATGATGAGAAACAATTACATTTTAGGTACCATGTTACAAATGAGTTTTGTATCTCTCAGCTATGATTCACAGTCAATCATGTTCTACTATGACAATTCTTTGATCTCTTATATTATCTGTTAACTACTACTACTCTCCATGTGTTATCAATCTTTTTGAATTTTTCTACATGTCACCAAATTTTTGCATATGCTAAATTTGGTGGCCTAATGAGGTCTTGCATTCATTTATATTGAGAAGGTACATAAATGTTCTACTGAACATCATTGATTTAGATTTGATTACAGTTATCATTTTCAGTTTTTGTGCAAATACATAAAATAAAAGAATATTCTACATTTGCATAAATTTTGTATTTGTATTCATAATATAAAAATAAAAGTCCCACATAAGCCATGGGATTAGCCTCATTTGATTCATGATGCATGAAATAAGTAAAGAATACATTTGATAAATGTAAATGGTATAGCTAACTGTAATGAAAAAAGACAGAAAGGAAGTGTTCTATCATTGCCTGCACGATGATATCTGAACTTTTGTCTTCCTCTAGTTGTGGTTGGACATCTCAAAGAAGGCAGCTCCAGGTTCTCCTAGCCCTGCAAAAAATGAATAAAAGAGAAAAGGTAAGAGAAAAGCTCCAAGCAATGATGAAGCAAATGCAATCTTCATCTCTACATCATAATTAGACATATCACATATAGTCATCGGAGGCATCCTTTAAGTGTTAGTCATCAAGATCAGAAGGGAAAAAGAAGGAGTTCAAATTCACTGAGCTTTCAACTTCATCATGTTTTTTGCCAATTTGTTTGTTCACTATGCAGACATAGGAAAAGCCTTGATGTTGATTTATGAATTATGCATGTGGGGTAAAATGGGCTCCCACAAGGGTTGAGCCCAGTGTGTAAGCAATCTAAGACAAGGAGCTACAATAGCATATCACTGTCCAAAGATGTGACAGGAGCTGTGATACAAAATAGAATATCATTGTCCAAAAAAGTGACAGGAAGGACAAAAATGCAGCATATACAACATTCAAATATGCAGTAAAGATAAAATAACAACTGCAAAGAGATATATGTTATGGTGAGCATGACATAGTCACCAATGGAAATTGATTGAGAAAGTAATAGCTATAGTCATCATAAAGAGAAAAAAAACACAATGTCTAATAACAGAAGCAACAACTATAGGAAATAAATCAGAGGAGATACACAACCTTACTGCCCTATATAATAGTAGCAACACATGAACAGGAAGGCATTATGATTTGAGGGCACAAATACCAATGAACTAATTAAAGAAAAGCGCATCCCTTTCACAGTCACTCCAAAGGCATTCAATGAACAACAAAATGATAAAGGCTTGGGGGTCGCAATGCACAAATGCAACATATCCAAAGGGCAAATCTAATTGAAGAGATGCCAGATCGACATCACAAAGAGCTATAACAAGGTACAATACATCGAAAACACAAAGCAGTCATGCGGCTTGAAATATAACAATGAGCAATATCATGAAATTGATGACCGTGAAGAGAATGCATGGAGCATTTATAGATTGCAGTAAATAACAAAGCTTATAATAGTGTATCCATGTACATAAACCTCAAAAAAATAAACAAGATATTCTTTACACAATAGACTATTTTCAAAGAAAAGGAGAGATAGAGATTAAAATATCAAAATACAACTACAATCTAAGATCACGCATAGGGGGTGTACATGTAAAAGTCTATTTTCTGAAAACCCTATGCATGGATGGATTTAAAATGAAGAATTTTTTTCGAATAAATCTCTTTGCAAATGACAAGATTGAAGAAGAGAGAAACATACCCGATCAATCAAATTCCTATTTGATGTCCAGTTCAAATTTCAAAGCCTCAAATCAAGTCCTACTTCAAGCTCTCATAGCAAGCATGGTGGCCAGGTTCCTGTGAAGCTTCTTGAACAACAAGTGTTCGAATGAGTGATTTTAGGGTTTGAAAACCCTTTTACTTCGCTTAGTTTTTAAAAAAAAGAATAAGCTCTCGCATGATACGATGACTTAGTCGTGGGGTGACTTTAAAACCCTTAAGTCTTTTAAGAGTTAAACTTTGTAAAAGGTGCTTTCTTTTATCAATGTAAATTATTAATTGATATATTAATATTGGCAAATAAACCAACAAATCAGGAGCCAATATTAGTATAGTAATTAATAATTATTATTATTGTATATGGTGAAAATGGATAACAATAATAACAATAGTGAAAGGCTAAATGAATTCAACCACAAAACCCTAGCCTAACAACAACAAAGATCCACCATAACATATGAAGATTACCTAAGACAGTGCAAATCAAATGAAATCACAAAGATTATACCATCACATGTCCAATAGGGTTTTGATCTCCATTGATCTTGCTTGATATATTTGCTCTCAGATTTTATATGCACAAGAGCTCAACAAAGAACGGAATGTGGTTGCAAGTAGGATCCTAGTGTAGTCCAGTGAATGATTAGCCTGAGTGATTAGGATGATTGATTAGGGTTTGATAATGAAGGAAACATCTCTTTATATAGAAGACACAATATGAAATGGAGGGATAAGATTGAGAGGTGTAAAAGGAGGTCGGCTATGATTAGGGGGTAGGTAAAAGAAATAATAAAATAATGAAAGGGGTAAGTAGTGTAGGAATTAAGAGATGAATGACATGTGTCATGGGTAGAAAATGTTAATGAATTAATTAAATAAATAAAGATTTATTTAATTAATAGAAGAAGTGAGATAATTAAATAAATAAAATATTTATTTAATTTAGGAAAAGGATAATTTAAATAAATAAATGTATTTATTTAAATGAGAAATAAGGCTAGAAGAGGATAAATGAATTAATTAAATAAATAAAGATTTATTTAATTAATAGGAGAATTAAGCTTAAGATAATTAAATAAATAAAAATAAAAATATTTATTTAATTAGACATGACAATTTTGAGTGTCTACATTTTGCCCCTTTTTGAGACAATGCATCTTGTCGCGTTGTTTCAAAGAAGATAATATGAACTGATGTAGAGTTGCCCTAGGATGGAAATGATATGCCCCCTCGAGAGATTGGATGAAAATGTTTGGAAAGATCACAGACAATCTCTCGATAAGAAAGAAAGGCTAGAATGGACTGACCGGATAAAGTGACAAAGTCATGGGACAAAGAAGACTGACTCAGGAAACGAAGGCGAGGGCTAGGATAAGCTATAAGATAGACCACGGGGGAAAATACATCCTCATTGTCATCTACACATCCATGAGACCATATTGCAGAGCGAAAATAGAGCAGGAGCAATCAGCGGCGATGGCTTTCACTCACAGATTCGACCGCGTTCGCCGATTCTAGAGGCCAACAGAGGCAAGAGAGCTGGTAAGTACTACCAAACCTCCTCGTACTTTGACGTATTTAATTTTGTCATTAATGCATAGTAGGTAGGGTAATAAATGCACTTCGACTAGGGTCCAAAAAGTGTCAAAAAATGTCCAGGCGCGTCTGCGTTGGTGCCAGGCGTGTCTGTGTTAGCTAGGCGTGTCTATGTTTGTGCCAGGCGCGTCTATGTCTGGACCCGCATCTATGTCAATTGCGGCCGCGTCTGTGTTGTTCAGGCGCGTTTGTGCCAAGAAGGCACGCCTGTGTCTCCAGACGCGTCTGTGTAGAGCATAGGCACGTCTGTGTCAAGCAGGCGCGTCTGTGTTTTTCAAGCACGTCTATGCAGTCTTTGAGCGCGTTTATGTCATATAAGCGCGTTTGTGTTTGAAAAGTATGAATTTACATCTTCTAGGTCAAATCAGTAGTTTTGTGATGAACATACGCTGTCGATTGGATAAGCTGCTGAGAGGATACAGTCAAGCAGGTCCTCTAGGAAGACTAGGATAGATCAAGGCACTTTGTGATGAACGGTGAGTACCAAGATAGAGTACTTTGTGATGAACAGGGAGTACTGAAATATGAGCAGCACTTTGTGATGAACAGGGAGTGCAAATGTGAGTAACACTTTGTGATGAACAGTGAGTGTCACTAGGATAGATAGGCATATGCATTTAGTTAACGAGTAGCATTTTGTGATAAACAGTGAATGCCACTATGACTAACATGATTGAGTTGTTTGACTGCAGGAGTATTTGCCGATGCTAGAGTCACGGGAGAGATTCCCGTCGACGCAGAGGTTGCGACCTGAGTTGTCGCTTGAGGACAGAGCTGCCATCGAGGAGATGGGATTGAGACATGTACTATATGTGCCTGAGTTTCGGGCAAACATGGGTTTGCTGACTGCGCTGGTTGAGAGATGGCACTCTAAGATGTGCACATTCCATTTGCCGATGGGTGAGATGACAGTCACCTTGGAGGATGTGTACAGGATTCTGAGGATACCGATTGATGGGGAGCTGATCCCATACGATCGAGATGGAGACAGGGAGGCATTGAGATGGGTATTTCAAGACCTTGGACTGGAGATGAGGGCAGGATACGTGGCATGGGACACCATGATAGCCACCGGGTTAGCATTGCTGACAGTGATCGAAGGAGCTATCAGTGGGTTCCTGTGTCTGGACAGGGCGACACGGGGGTTGGCTGTGGGCTGGGGAGGAGCACTGGAGATATTGGTGACACAACACACCAGATATGCCTAGGGACCATGTGTGCTGGCCCATTTATTTTATGAGCTTCATCAGTTTGTTTATCATGGGTCAGTGGGATTGGGCTGTGGAGTGACAGTGCTGCAGGTATGGGCCTACGAGCATCTGCCAGTTACCCAACCGATACACTTCAGGGGCAGAGGTCATGGACGCATCTTTCTACATTTATATGACATGATCACATCACAGCCATGGATTGGCAGGTTAGAGCATTGGCGACGGGTGATTGACGACATTGATGTGGTCATATGGAGACCATATCTGGGCTGTGAGGAGTGGGAGGATGACACAGTTGAGCTGCCTTACACCTTCCGGAGTAGGTACCTGATTGGGCGGATGCCCTATGTGTTAGAGAGATAGCTGGTAGATAGGGTTGGCCGATAGTTTGGCCGGATTTAGAGGATGCCCCGGGGATCAGACATGTATGCCCGCACAGTCAGGGATCAAGCGCAGTTTGGGCCGTTGCTGTCATATGATCAGGTAGTGACTCAGCTTGTAGAGATGATGCCCCTACCGTGGGACATGTGGCTAGAGATTGAGGATGCCAGGATGGATGCTGAGTATACAGCATATTGGCCAGAGCATCCATTCCCACGATTGACAGATCCAGGAGAGGCACTGGAGGGAGATGGTGGTGGAGATGATGAGGAGGGTGGAGGCGATGGGGGCAGAGGCCGATGGAGGAGGGGAGTAGTTGGAGAGCGAAGAGTTGCACCTCAGAGGGAGGGTGGAGAGGAGAGGCAGGCTCGAGTGGTGAGGGGTCGCAGTGGATTGCCTCTATAGGTGCGAGCAACACAGGGTCCTAGGCAGGTACAGATACAGGGACAGGGACAGAGACAGGTACCAGTACAGGCACAGGGGCAGGCACCCACAGAGGAGGAGCCACAGGTAGAGGTAGAGGGGGCTGACCTAGTGGAGGCTGAGCTGCCAGATTTGAGGGAGATCTGGCAGGGCCAGGCAGATGAGATCCAGGAGCTGGAGAGGGAGAGGGATCAGCTCAGGACTAGGCTCAGGGATACTAAGCGAGAGCGGGATCAGGCTATCCAGCGCTACACAGAGGTTGAGACAACACTGAGGGTTGGGAGGCAGGCAGCAGAGGACACAGGGGCCAGATATGCTTATGTCCTGCAGGCAAGAGAGGAGATAGCCTACTAGAGGGACCTCTACTATGGTGCAGTGCCAGCAGATCAGCGGGCGAGGAGCTTCCATAGATCGTAGCGTACAGCGACAGCTACGGGAGGGAGCCGGAGGAGATAGGCATTGAGTGGTGGGGTTATGGGCCCTCCACCACCACCAGATAGAGGAGATAGGCAGGATGATCCGGGGGCGGGTCCTTCAGGGGCTCGGATTTCGTCGAGGCCAGGCGGCTCCGAGGGAGGGAGTTCATCATAGCCATAGAGGGCTCCCTTTGTATCAGTTTTGTACCATTTTTGTATTGTAGACACCTGCGGGTGGTTTTGTAGCCATATGATTTTTGACATCATTGTATTATGACACTTTTGATTATATATACGAGATGATTCATTTTTGCGGCAGCTATATGCATACGTACCTATGTGATGAGATGCTCTTATGTGATGTATGTTTTATGCTATGGATGCAAATATGTATATGATGCAATGCAATATATTTTTGTTCTTTTATATTTTAATGCGTATGCATGATGCAAATGTAAGTGTATGTAATGCAAATGAATATGATAATGTAAATGTAAATTATGCTAACAGGTGTTGTGTGTAGGATGTGATGCAATTGTGATATCTATATGTATGTATGAAATGCTTATATGTGGTAATGCAGGTACAACTATATGACATGCAAATGTTTTTGGTGTGTCATTATACTCAGTAATGTGATAGCAAGCTACGCAGACTTGAGAAGGACGATGAAAGTCAATCAAGAAAGGGGGATGGAAGACAGAAGATATGAAAGTGAAAGAGCTTCTTGTGCGTTATCATCATTGAGCTTTATTATGGCAAGTAGGTTATGACAATCGAGGCATGTGTTTGACCCAGAAAGTCATTGTACCTTTTTGCATGGAGATAAGACAGTCACAAACAAGGAATGCCCTAGTTCATACTAGACTCACAATGTCCTCATATCCTTGGACAAGTCATAGCATTACTAAGAAACAATCCACAGATAGCAAATACAAATAGGTGACGATACCCCATCCTCGCCTTTCTAGTCAAAGACATCCTGGAGATAGAATCTCTAGTCAGAGACATCCCAGAAAAGCTAAAAGACATGTCACCAAAAGATAAAATCAAAAGAAAACCAAGATTCGACACCAACATCCATTGTAGTCCTCAAGTTTAGTGTCTCTTGTCACTTGTATAAGTCTTATTTGATTGTGGGCACAATGTTTACTTTCACAAAAAGGATAGATAGCACTGAACCATAATGTTGTCTGAGTCTATTGAAAGATTTGATTTTGTTGAAGCCCATTGTTGCTGTTGTGTCTCATCTGAAACTGACTGAATCCATGAAACTTATACCTTATTGCAAAGAAGATGAAACTTTATTGTGGATCTATGATGCAGATGCTGCTTTATTGCGGATTGTGCACGGATAGACTGAAGGAAGCTGGAAGAAACTATACTCCGCGAAACATGTGATGTTCTCAGTTCCACACCCATTACTAGACGTAGGATTTGCCTTAGCCACAGATAGGATCTGATTTATTATGGATGGAAAGGGAGGTTTATTATGAATGGTAACCAATCTAGGGTAGATCAATAACAAGCCATGATGGGAATGGGTAAGTTTATTATGGATGAATAGGTTGTGAGTGTGTGCAATGTGAAAGGATGAAAGTGAATCCTGAGGGAGGAGCAATGTCTCTACGTATGGCGCTGGTGACCCAGTTTTCACCATGGTACTTGCCTAGGGCGCCACTGAAGCGGTTTTCATCGTTGGATGAAATTATTTCTTTTTACTTTTTTCGATTTTTCAAATTTTTTTTGTGTCACAAGGCGCCTGTTTGCCAGGTTTTCACCAAGTAACGATTTTTTTTGTTTTATAATTTTTTTTTGTATTTTTTAAATTTTTTTTATTTTTTTGTATTTTTGAATTAGGATATTTTGAAGAGCTATGTGTAGAACCTGCGAAGGTGCATGCTGTTGATAGGATCCTCCAAAGGTTCACCTTCTCTAGTTGAAAGCTGATATGCACCAGATCCATATGCTGCTGTAACAATGTAGGGACCAAGCCAGTTTGGTTCGAACTTGCCCTTCTTCTCTCTGTCTTGTTGATTTTTAGGATTTTCTCTGAGAACTAAGTCACCTACCTCAAATGTGCAAGGCTTGACCTTGTGATTGTAGCTACGACTCATTCGTTGTTAGTAAGCCTTGAGATGATTAAAAACAGTTTGTCTTCGTTCATCCAGTAGTTCCAGCTCTTGTAAGCGAGAGACAATATAGTCTTCATCACTGATGATGTTTTGTAAAGAAACCTGTAAAGAGGGCAGCTCGACCTCAATAGGCAAGATGGATTTAGCACCGTAGACGAGTGAATAGGGTGCAGCTCCTGTAGGTGTGCGGACACTTGTGCGGTAGGCCCAAAGTGCAGGATTGAGTTGGATATGCCAATTGCGACCAGCATCGTCGACTGTCTTCTTTAGGATTTTAAGGATTGTTTTGTTAGACGCCTCAGCTTGGCCATTACCTTGGGGGTAATATGGTGTGGAGAAACGATGGGAAATATGGAAGCGGTCATAGAGTTCACGACCATCCTAATTTTTGAAGGGACGCCCGTTATCAGTGATAATGGAAATAGGAATACCGTATCGACAAATGATATAGTTAAGAATGAATGTAGCAATCTGTTTTCCAGTAACTTGTGTGAGAGGCATGGCTTCAATCCATTTTGTAAAATACTTTGTGGCAGTGATAATGAATTTGTGACCATTGGAAGAAGGAGGGTGAATCTTGCCTATGAGATCGAGTCCCCACTAACAAAAGGGCCAAGGAGACGCAAGCGGTTGAAGTTCTTGTGCTAGAACATGTATGAGGTCTCCATGAATTTGGCATTGCTTACACTTCTTGACAAACTAATATGAGTCTTTCTCCATATTGGGCCAGTAATATCCAGTCCTGATGAGTTTCTTGGCCAAGGTAGGACCACTAGCATGTGGACCACATATCCCTTCATGCACTTCTCGTAACGCAATCTGAGCTTCGTCACTTTCTAAACATCTAAGAAGAGTGCCATCTAGACCTCGCCGGTATAGGATATAAGCTAAAATGACATATCGAGAGGATTGGCGAATGAAAGTGTGACGTTGGTTATTTGATAGATCAGGAGGTAAAGTATTGTCATGAAGGTATGTGAAAATGGAACCATATAACTGGGATTTGGGACCGACAACACATATGGTCTCAGTAGGCATGATCTCATATGAAGGGACCAAAAGGTTATCCACCAAGAACTCATAGCGGGTCTCGTTTGGAGGTAAATCAATCAATGAAGCAATTGTAGCCATGGCATCTGCGGTGCGATTCTGCTCTCTTGGTATCTGCTCAAAATCTATCTTTGTGAAGTGTTGTTTCAGGTCTTCCACCATTTGTTTGTAAGGCATTGACTTTTCATCTTTTGTTTGGTAATCATCAGTTGCTTGACGGATGACAAGTTGAGAGTCCCCAAAAACATGAAGTTCCTGGATCTTCCATTGAACTGCAATTCGTAATCCTATTGTTAATGCCTCATATTCCGCTATATTGTTGGTGCAAGGAAATGATAATCGGTATGATTTTGGTATAGAATCTCCTTGAGGAGTTATGAAAAGGATGTCGGCTCCTGCCCCATGTTGTGTGTATGAGCCGTCGAAGTATAGTTACCATGGCTTTGCATGTGACATTGCCAAAATGGATTCATCTGGAAATTCTGAACTTAGAGGAACATCATCTATCATGGGAGAATTTGCTAATTGATCTGCGATGGCTTGTCCTTTTATTGCTTTTCTATCCACATACTCGATGTCGAATTCACTTAGGATCATTACCCATTTGGCTAGTCGCCCAGTAAGTGTCGCTTTATTGAGAAGGTATTTCAATGGGTCTATCCTTGCAACTAACTTAGTCTTATGAGTGAGCATGTAATGTCGTAATTTTTGTGAAGCAAAGACCATAGTGAGACATGCACGCTCAATTGGTGTGTAATTTAGCTTGTATCCCACCAATGTACGACTAATGTAGTATACTACTTTTTCCTTGCCTTCAGTGCTTTGTTGTGCTAAGAGTGCCCCCAGTGCTGTTGGAGTAGCTGATATGTATAGTAACAGAGGTTGATCGGGAACTGGTGGCATCAGAACTGGCAGATTTAGAAGATAATCTTTGAGCGTTTGGAAAGCTTGTTGACAGTTATCATCCCATTTGAATTTGATGTTTTTATGTAGCAGGTGCTGAAACGGATTACACTTATTTGCCAGCTGTGCTATGAATCTTCGGATGGACTGGAGTCTGCCTTGTAAGGATCAGAGTTGACTGATATTTCTTGGTGGTTGCATTTCCAAGATGGCCTTGACTTTTTTTGGATCAACTTCAATTCCCCTTTTGGATACAACGAATCCTAGGAGCTTCCCGGAGGTTACTCCAAAGACACATTTCTTGGGGTTTAATCTTACTTTGTATTTTTCAAACCGATCAAAGACGACTGAAAGTATGTCCAAATGTGTATTTTTGTCTATTGATTTTCCCAAGAGGTCATCAACATAATCTTCCACGGTTACGTGCATGAGATCATGAAAGATAGTAGTCATGGCTCTTTGATATGTAGCACCTGCATTTTTTAGCCCGAAGGGCATGACATTCCAGCAGAAAGTTCCCCACGGACAAGTAAATGATGTTTTGTGTTGATCCTCAAGTGCGATCCTTATTTGATTATAACTAGAGGATCCATCCATTAATGATAACATTTCATGACCTGCTATGAGATCAACGATCAAGTCAATATTTGGTAATGGGAAGTCATTCTTTGGACAAGCTTTGTTGATATCTCTGAAATCTGTACATATTCTGATGCTGCGATCTAGTTTGCTAACAGGTACCAAGTTGGAGATCCATTTGGGATAATCAATTGGGCATATGAATCCGACATCCAATAACTTCTCAAGTTTTGCTTTGACTAGTAATGCCACTTGTGGATGCATTTTTCTTAATTTTTGTTTCACTGGTTTTGCCCCCGGTTTGACTGTCAGATGATGCATTACCAAATCCGGATCCAATCTAGGCATATCAGCATATGACCAGGCAAAATTGATTTGTCGTTCTTTGAAGAAACTTATGAATTTTGACCTCTTGGACTTTGTCAATGATTGAGCTAAGAATATGTTGTGTGAAACCTCTTATGTACCAATGTTTGTTTTGATAGTCTCCTCTACCAACATGGATGACTTTTCCTCATATGATGCTAGGAGAATGTCGAGCCTTCCATCTTCGGGTGCCTCAGAGAGGTTTTCGCCCTTAGATACATCCTTTCTTTTTACCTTTTTGGGGTTAGACAGTGCCACAGTGTGGTTTTCGCCATAAGACCCTTGATTTGTTCTTATTTTCACATTTTTGCGACTGGAAGGTCCGACACCCTCGCCAAAATATGCCATGCTATTGAGTTCTATAGTGTATCCCGCTTTATGGTCTCCGGGGGGAAGATCATCTCGTATGCCCAAATAGTCAATAAAAGCTTCATCGTTTTGGAATGTATCAAATTGTGCAGGTCCTTCATGATCCCAGTCAATGAGTTGGTGGTGAACAAGGGGAAGGCCGTTAATGTCTTCAAAGTTAGGGGAGCTAAGAGTGAAGATGTGATTATATTCAGGTATGTCAAGGTAATTATCAAGGTCATCGATGGCACTCTCCTCATCAGTCTTGATTACGAGCGAATCCAAATTATCATCACTAGTAGCGCATTTCGGGATAGGTGTTCTCATTCTATGTGATTTCAACCTAGAACCTTGAGACAAGGACTGTGTGGAATCCTCATGGGTTGTTTCTTGACCAACTCTAAACTTGTTATAAAATTCCTCTTCTTCTGTGGGTTCATTTGGCTCTCTAAATGTCTCGGTGAGCTCATAGTCACTGGAAGACTTGTCTGAACCCCATTCCCATTTGTTAGAATCTGTGGAATAGAGATCCTCTTGTTGCATTTTGGCAGCTTTGATTTGTAAGGCTTCTTCTGTCCTTTGGGTGTGGACCTTGGAAGTTGAGAAACCAAGTCCTTTCGAGCGTTCCTTTTTGAAGGTCAATTTAGGTTGTAACGGTTCCATGATGCCTTCCTTTTGTAACCCCAGAGGGCTTTTTCCATCATACCTGAATTTTTGTAGCATTTTGAAGCCTTTGCCATATTTCTCACAAGGTAGGTTGATTTGGTCTTGTGTTTCCTCTTCATTATCCCTGAAAAGCATTTGGTATAGATCTTCCTCTTCTAGTTCACCCCATTTTTGAAAGGTAGTAGGGTCCCATTTGAGCATCATGATGGATACTTGCTTGTTAGGATGTGGTCTTCCATATTCTTTTGGGGAACTCATGACTTGTCGTAAGTACATGGTCTGACTGAAAGTATATTCCCCCATGCCTTTGTCCTGAAACTTGCCTTTAAGCTCACCTTGTTTTGATGTCAAAGGTTTTAATGACTCAGGATCAATATATGCTGACGAAGGAATAGCTTCACGATTACTGGGAATGATGGTCTCAGTCTTTGATTTCAGGTTATTACAATATATGAATGGATTAGGATCACCGTTAACTGTTACTTCCACTCCATTATGAGGAAACTTAATGCATTGGTGATATGTGGATGGGACTGCCCTAATTTCATGAATCCAAGGACGTCCTAGCAATATGTTATAAGTGAGATTTAAATCCAGGACTTGACAAACCACATCCTTTGTAACTGGTCCAACTCTGAGAGGTAAGGTGACTGTGCCCTTGGATGAACGCTCTTTGTCATCATATGCTTTAATGGTGATTTTGTTTGTAGAATTCATAGCTTTATCAGAATATCCCAATTGTGTGATAGTGCTTAATGTGCAAATGTTTAGACCTGCTCCTCCATCTATCAGGACTCTTTTTATTCGATGTTTGTGTATGAAGGCTTCAATGTGTAATGGTGCATTATGTGGCTGACTTACGGATGCGTCATCGGCTTTTGTGAAAGTAAGGGAGTGTGGAATGGAAAGGTATCCCACCATGGCTTGAAACTGGTCCACATTTAGATAAGTAGGAACAACGGTGTCTCTCAAGATTTTGTCAAGAATGGCTTTATGTGCGGGAGATATGCGTAATAGCTCAAGGATTGAAATGAGCGTGGGTGTCTTGCCTAACTGTTCTACAAGGTCATACTTAGGTTTGGTTGATGAAGAAGTGGTGTTTTTAGTTGGAGCACCTTCCAAAGTGAATTTACTTTGGTGGGTTGTAACATGACATTCAGAGGTAGGTTCCGAAGAAGATCCAACACCTTTTAGGACAATCTTGGGTCTCTGGGTCAAATTCTCAAATGCTTTGTCTTTGATGATAATGGTAGAGACATAATTGTCTATCAAGATGTGATTGATGGTTGAATCATAGTTATAAGATGCTCTGGTATAGTTGGTTTGGTCATCTGTGGCTTTAGCTTTTCCCTTGTCATGTTTTGGGAATGGTTCCTTAAACATTTCATGTTCTTGATTAGATGAATGTCCCTCAATCTCAATGTCACCTCTATCAATGAGATCTTGTATGATGTTCTTCAGTCGATGACAATTTCCTATCTTATGACCCTTGCTCTTATGAAATTCACAATACTCATCATCGTTCCACCAATTTGGTTTAACCTTTGGTTCATATGGAGGAAAATCTCGAACTGTGATTACCTTGTTTGCCACTAGCTTCTTGAAGACTGACTCAAGTGGTTCTCCCAATGGAGTGTACTTCCTTCATGATCTAGAAGTTGTTTGAGTGTTTACTTGATTGTTTGTAGAACTTGATCCAGAAAAAATGAATTTGGGTCGCACTGTATTGGCATCAACAACACCATCATTGAATGTGTTCTTGTTTTTATTCCAAAATCTTGGCTTGTCTTTTCCTTTAAAGTCATCTTTGTTTTCCTTGAATATCTTAATGACTCCTTGTTCAATTAGGACCTTTTCTGTCGCTAAGCCTTTTTCAATAACGTCCTTGAAGGTGGACAAACAAGATTTCCTTAGGTCATAGCCAATGTCTTTATTAACATTTTGTGTGAACATCTCTACCATTTGTTTTTGGGGAATTTCACAAGAGCATCTGCTGGCTAGATTTCTCCATCTTTGTAAAAATGATGCAAAAGACTCTCCCTCTTTTTGCTTGGTGTTGCACAAAGTAGTGATTGATATGTCTGTCTCTATGTTGTAGGAGAAATGTTGAATAAATGCCTCTACTAAGTCACCCCATGACTTAATACCAGGTGGAAGTTGGGAGAACCATTCCATAGCTTGATCACCTAAGCTTTGTGGGAATAATCTCATCAAATATGTCTCTTCTGTTGCTACCTCAATGCAAGCTGTGAAAAACTATCTTATGTGTGCCTTAGGATTCCCTTTTCCTCTATACTTATCAAATTTTGGCGTCATAAAATGTGTAGGAAATGGAGGCATTGGAATGCTCTTGTCAAATGGATAAGGACATATGTCTCTCATTGTGTATGTTGGCTTCGGTGTATTTATGTCCTCCATTTTCTTTTGTAAGTCCCTGATTTGTTGTTCCAAACTGCTTTTAGGTGGAGATCGACTTCTTGGACCATATCCTATGTTTGAGGCACCAATTGGAGGAGGAGCATGTTGCATATATGGATGATATTGATCATACACATGTTCATATGGAGGAGGTCTATAGTAATGCTGTGTATATGAACCACTTGGTATAGATTCATGTTGAGGAACACCATATCTATTTTGTGCATGTATACCATATTCTATAGGCATGTCATGTTCTATTGTGTTGCCCCCAAATTTGACATGAGGTTTCCTTGTGTCCAAATTTTGAGCATGCCTTTGAATATCCAATTGCTTTGGTGGTTGATCGTTAGCATTAGTATGTGATTGAGCATATCTGTCTACATAAGACTTCCATAATGGTCTACGAAGGTGAGTATCATATGCTTGACCATGTGTATGTGGGATCTTTGGTTTTTGAAGCAAAGCCGATGGTGATTCAGGTACCATATGTGGTCCTCTATTTCCTCCACTATTAGGTCTTCTTTGATCCATGTTGGAGTGAGGTTGTTGCAAAGGTCTATGTTCCATTATTTGAGACATGTCAAAATCATGAGGTATCTTGGCTCCACTTTGTGCCATCATTTGTAAGAAGTATTGTCTATCCCTCCTCATTATTTCCTCAACCAATCGATTGAAATGGAGATTCATAATGGATTCTTCCACATCTGCTGAATGTATTGAAAAGTTGTCCACATTGTCATTTTGTGTAGCATTGTTGTTTGTAGTGTCCATGTTCTCAACATTTGGAATGTTTCTATAGGCATCCATGTCAGGTAATGTAGTATGATCAGAATTGAAAAAGATATCATTATCATACTCATAAGAACTCATGTTTGCGGACTCTTGAGCCTCTTTAGTTTCTCTCCTAGATTTTTGAAGACGGGTTTCAACCATGAACTAGGTCTTGACCTAGATGTGTGAGACTAGATGAAAACTTGGAAAGAGTATGGAAGACCAAGAGTTGGATGGAATGTAAATGAATCTAAGGTGTACTTGCAATGTCCAAAGTGTAAGACCAAGTATGTATGTAGTAGAGTAGGTGTGGCTTCCAAAGAGAGGATAGTTTCTCTTGATGAGGTAAGTTGACCTTGACTCTAAGTAAGACCAAATGAGACCTAAAGGTAAGAAACCTTGATGAGGGACCACTTAGCAAAGTGTTGTTGTATGTAGTGTGTTGACAAAGTATGATGAGGACAAGCAAGTGACCTTTTGACTCAAGTTTAGATAATTGTGAATGTAATGAGAGATGTAAAACAATGATGGACTTTGTGAGACCCAAGGACAGGTTGATTGCTAAATGAAACCCTGGAGAAATGACCTAGGAAGCTCAAGAATTCTGAAACTGATTGTGTTTGTTTGCTGGACCGTAACAATTTTTCAGTTCTGGACACAGACGTGCTTGTATACTTCATAGACACGGTTTCCCGACACAGACGCTGCTCTGTTTAACACAGACGCATTTCTGAGACATTTTTGCCAAATGTAATTTTTACTGTTAGAACACAGACGTGATTCTGCCCTTCACAGATGCGGCTAGACAACACAAACGCTATTATGCCAGACACAGACGCGTTTCTGCAAATTTTGTGCAATTTTTCCAATTTGTGAAGTTGTTTTGTTGTGACCAAATTTGACTGTTTGACTGTTTTTCGTGACAAGAGGACATAGTGTTGATGAGGACTCAATGTTTGCAAGTGTCTAGACTCCAAAATGACTCCAAGAAAGTGTGTTGTTTGATGTAAAAAAATGTTTTGCATACACTTGAAAACACAAAAGACACAATGTTTTGCTATTTGGTCTTGAATGTTTTGAATGTTTAACATAAGTGAAGCACAATTCTTATGGCTGGCCAAGACAATAGTTGTTGATCCCACATGGGGTTTTACCCCCGAGGCTATGCTATTCAGAGCGGATACTTAGATGCTTGACCTCACTGGCTCCTTGGCACTCACTTCTCGGGTCAGCCAAACATCAGTCCCCACGAAAACTCCCCGTGGTGAACTTTGTATCTCTACTAAGAACCGTATGTGTGTGGGCCGCTACCAGAGGTCCGACCTCCTGCCCCAACAACTAGAAGGATTTGGGCTTCTAAAACAAAAAGGTGCTAGTAAAGGCATCCGCTTGTGTGGCCATACATGCGACACTTTCAGCTCTGTAAATACAGAAGGCTCCCAGCCAGTAGGGGTTACACTCTACAACTGATCAAATAAATTTGATCAAACGGGTTTATGAGGAGACATAGTGTCGGTATGAACTAATCAGCACACGCTATTCATATTTTTCACCATGAATACATTTATTTATAGTGGTTTGGAAGAAGACAGCTTTTCTTTTGCTACCACTTGGGTCGTTCTCTTCTCACTAGTAGTCCTAATGACCACACGGGAAGACAGGCCCTCTAAAGATTAAACAAAAAGAGCCTATTGCTCAAGACACAAAAGACAATGATTCAATTTTAGTGCACCAATTGAAGTGTTTGCTAGTCTATGAAAACAAGGCACACAATTAAAAAAAACCAAAAACCCTTGTCAAGGTCCTGCAACAAAGAGTTGTTAGTAGTTTGGATTTGTTTGAAATAATCACCCCTTCCTGCAAGCACATGAGTTAGGTAAATTTTAAACCCAAAAGACTTTGTGAAAATAGGGGCCTTCAACCAAATGATTTAGCTTCCAAAGCAAGTTGCACCAATTTTGTTATCTAGATCTGAAAATGTTAGCTCAAAATAAACCAGATCTGAAACCCTAAATGCAAAATCCGAAAAACTGAATCAATGAAAAAAATCCGAAATTCAAAACTGGTGAACACAGACGCGGTTACCCTCTACACAGATGCGCCTTTGTGACATAGACGCGGTTATGTGATTCACAAACGTGACTAAATAACTCAGACGCGCTTCCTGGGCATAGACGCGGTTAAAAACATCACAGACGCGCCTTTAAAACACAGACGCGCTTTCCTGGAACCTGCAAAATAAAATATTGCCAATAACACAGACGCTATTCCAGATGTCGCAGACGCGCTAGAAAATAAAAAACGCGATCCGAAAATGCGCAGACACGGAAATGTCAAAAATATTGTCGAAAACGTCAGATCTGCAACTTCAAAATATAAAATCTGCAACAAGATGTTAATGTAAAAGGGACAAGAGTCCCACCGGGTGTGCCAAAATGTATATGGTGAAAATGGATAACAAGAATAACAATATTGAAAGGCTAAATGAATTCAACCACAAAACCCTAGCCTAACAACAACAAAGATCCACCATAACATATGAAGATTACCTAAGACAATGCAAATCAAATGAAATCACAAAGATTATACCATCACATGTCCAATAGGGTTTTGATTTCCATTCTTCCTATCTCTATTGATCTTGCTTGATATATTTGCTCTCAAATTTTATATGCACAAAAGCTTAACAAAGAACTAAATGTGGTTGCAAGTAGGATCCTAGTGTAGTCCAGTGAATGATTAGCCTGAGTGATTAGGATGATTGATTAGGGTTTGATAATGAAGGAAGCATCTCCTTATATAGAAGACGCAATATGAAATGGAGGGATAAGATTGAGAGGTGTAAAAGGAGGTCGGCTATGATTAGAGGGTAGGTAAAAGAAATAATAAAATAATGAAAGGGGTAAGTAGTGTAGGAATTAAGAGATGAATGACATGTGTCATGGGTAGAAAAGGTTAATGAATTAATTAAATAAATAAAGATTTATTAATTAATAGAAGAAGTGAGATAATTAAATAAATAAAATATTTATTTAATTTAGGAAAAGGATAATTTAAATAAATAAATGTATTTATTTAAATGAGAAATAAGGCTAGAAGAGGATACATGAATTAATTAAATAAATAAAGATTTATTTAATTAATAGGAGAATTAAGCTTAAGATAATTAAATAAATAAAAATAAAAATATTTATTTAATTAGACATGACAATTTTGAGTGTCTACAATTATTAATTATTTTCACACACATGTACAAGAATATTTTTAATTTCTATATCCTTATATATATGTGTGAAGATAATTAAAATTGGCATCTTAATAGGCACTTTGAGTTTGGTCTTTAGCTTGTAGACACAATATGAAAAACTGTAAAATAAATATCTAATTTGGATAAATTATGAATACACTTAGTGTTTATTATGATGTGTCTTAGATATTTACTTTAGAAATATTCCTAGTATGCATACATGCTAAAAGATCGAACTCATCACGAGGAGAAGTCATCATGCAGTTTGGGGTCAGATTTGAGCTTGAGTGGAGGTTTACATGAGTTTTTCTCATGATTTTGAGGTGAAAAGTCTTGATTTTGAGTGCCACATGGGTCAACCTTTAGTTGACCAAGAGTTTGAGCTAATTTATCCATATTTTTGCATGTTTTGAAGCCTATTTTGGTGGCTTTTCATTTTGCTCGAGGATCAGTTTTCAGAGAAGATATTTTCAGTGGGGATTCATCTTCAGTTGATTTGGAGTCATCTTTCCTCTACCTTTTGGAAGGTTTTTGTATAAAGTGAAAAAGTTTTTTCTTTCTTCACAAATTCTTGATCATTCTCTTGCTGGTTTTGGCAGAGAATACATTCTTGTAGCTCTTGTGCAGTTTTAAGACATAATACTTAATAGAATTATTAGCTTATGCCTTATATCTTTGGAGTTCATCTTCTTATTCATAATTGAGAGTTATTTTATTGTATTATTGTCTAGATAACCTTTAAAGTTTCTTTCTCATTTGTAAGTCACAGGCTGTGCATTGTGATTAATTGATTCAATTTGGTTGATTGTGAAATTTTTCTTTCCTTTCAATTTCTTGAATTTGAATCCTTTGCATGAAATATTTATGTTTTGTGAACCAGAAGTCTATTTGTGTAGATTGGTGTTTTTTAGGAGTGTATCTCTGTCATTTTGAGATATTATATTGTTGCATCACCTTAGTTTAGCTTTTGCAAAGTCATTTGAGTTTCATTTTTTTATAGTTCTTATCTTTTTTCTTGGTAAAGAATTTAGAGTTATTCACAGGGAACTGACCCTTCATCTGGAGGTTAATTATCACTATAGGCAACCCATAGGCCTGGGAATTATCCCATGTGTCACCAAGTTGCTTGAGCTTTCAGCTTGTGAATTACGGGTGCAATTTGAGTGATAACACTACACACATAGAATGTCTCTATTTTGTTTCTCATAGATTCTCATTCTCTCACTTGAACAACAAAAAACGCTCTATCTGCACACCTCCATCTTACTCACATGTGAGAAATCATATATTTTAGATAAATTTGATTCTTTCTACATGGACAACTCTCAACAATAAATGTTATTAGATCAGATCAAGTTTCTAAATTTCTTTATCTCTATTCGATGGCCAAGTACCCTGTTTCTTATCATCTGCATATCCCACTTCAATATAAAAATGATTTTCATTTTCCTTCAAGAAATATACTATCTATAGAAGAGAAAGTATCATTAATTTCATTATCATGTAGTTTTGGATTCATCATAGAGAATGGGTTACTATATTTGGTAATCTCCACTAACTTTGTCCCTTGATGTCCTTTCATCTAGAAACGTTCGGATGTCTTCATGGCCAATAGATCTCCACACATAAATCATTTTGATATTGATTCTCTGCAAAATACCCAAAGGTTAGACTGGAACCTGTGGTATTATAACACACAAAAACAAGAAGAAACAAAATTAATGTTAGTGTTATTCAACCAAAGATTAACCTAAACAGGCATATCAAAAGAGATATTAAGATCATGCTAACATATTTAACAAATGAAACAAATATAAGGAGACATCTCCAGATTCCTCTTAACATGTTCTTAGCTCCTTCTCCTTTGTTCCTCTCCTCTCCAAGTTCCAAAATAGTGTAGCTCTCGGCAGCTTTTTGCACTATGGATGCTTATGGAGATTCAAGATTGTAAATGATATCAAGCTTATGCTATGCAAGTGTAGAATAAACTAGTATTAGATGCTAAGATGCTAAAATGATTTATTTTAGACCAAAATAACAATATATGTGATTTATGCTAAATGCTCTCTCTAAAATTCACTATAGATTAAATGCATACAAGTTTTCAGGATCATGAAGAAATGGGCTCTATTTATAGGAAAAATGGAGCAATGGATGGTTGAGATTGAGTAATCTCGACAAGGGTCAGGATTGAAAGATATTCAATCCATGTGATGGCTTTCAACCCAATCCCAGGATGACAAGTGTCAATATGAGATAGGTTGAGAGGAGAGGGAATAAGCATTAAATGCTTGACATGACCTGAGAGTCAACTTGGGGGTTAGGGTCAAGGTTGGGTTGAGTGAATAAATTCTTTATTCAAAGAATAAAGCTTTTATCCAATGGATAAACTCTTGTGCAAGGGTAAAAAGGGATAACCATAGTCAAAGCAATAAATATTTGAGGAGACACATGAGTGCAAGTTGAAATAACCATAAATGGTTATGTAAGAGCCATTAATGGTCATGTAAGAGCCATTAGTGGTTTTGGAAGACTTTGAAGGTTAAATTGTTGAACACATAAAGCAATAAATGCTTTTCAAAAACTTTGAAGTCTTTGAGAAGTGTCTCCAAGTTGCTTAGGAATGTGACAATAATTAGGGGATGGATTAGGCTAATTAGGAAGGGGTTTAGAAGAATCTAGAAGGGGGTTAGGTTTGCAAGTGGGTTTGGTGGGTGAGGGAAAATAGGATTTTATTAAAATAAAATTCATTTATTTTAATAAATGTGTGCAAGTTGCATTTGTAGGAAAATGCAAGTGGGGGGGGGGATAATGATTTAAATAAATGTTTAATTTAATTTATTTAAAAGAGGAAAAGGGGGATTTAAATTAAATAAATAATATTTATTCATTTAATTGATTTGTGATTTTGGTTGAATGAATTAATTAAAATAAATTGAATAATTTATTTAATTAATAGGAGAATGTTTGAAGATGAATTAATTAAATATTAATTTAATTAACTGATGGCTTAGTGGATTTTTAATCAAATAAATAGGAAATATTCATTTAATTAAATTGGACAGATTTACGTGACTACATTTGCCCCTCTTTGAGACGATGCGGTTTATCGAGTCGTTTTAAAGAAAGAAAAATAGGTGTGAAGGAATGCCCCATAAAATATAAATTTAATGGGTGGTATGCCCTTTCGAGAGATGGGCCGAATTTTTTTGAAAAATCGGGTGATCTCTCGAAAAAGAATGAAAATTGGTAGAGTGATAGAAGAGAAGAAGTTAGTAGCATGGGTGAAAAATAGAAGAAATCGGAGGTAAAATGAAGAAATGGGAGGTTCGGGAAGTTCACGGGGACTACGATGGTAAGTGGGGGAAAGTTACGGTGATGGCGAAGGCTTTATATGGAGAGAAAGGGGTGAAAACATGGTCATTTGTAACTGCGACCAGTGTGAATTCAGAGCTCTGATAGTGACATTCTTAGAGGAGCGAGTAGCGGTCAGGATGCCGGTACCTATTGTAGAGCACCGTTTCAAGCGAGTCCATCGGTTCCATCGGCCAAAGGACTATGGACCAATGGTACACAAATTTGAATTTTTGATTTTTATACAGTTTTGATATGTTTTTAGCTGAGTCTAAGTTGAGTCGTGACAATAGTGCTGAAACTATGTTTTGGCGCTTTTGTCTAATTAACTAGTTCTTTTGTGCCGCAATGATGCTATTGTGCTATTGTTTGAGTGCTTTTGAAAAGATAAGCACTATTGTAGGCATGTTTGAGCGCTATTGGTTGTTCAGCACTATTGAGGGGTCAATTGAGCATTTTTTATTCTAAGTAGCGCTATTGTAGGCATGTTTGAGCGCTATTGGTTGTTCAGCACTATTGAGGGGTCAATTGAGCATTTTTTATTTTAAGTAGTGCTATTGAGTAGTTGTTGTAGCGCTTTTGTTGTTTGAGCGCTTTTGCATGGTTGATTAAGCACTTTTGTTAGGGTATTAGCGTTATTGTCTAGAAAGTAGCACTTTTGTTTAGGAAAATAGATGCCCCAGTTTGTGTGAACAAAAATCTCCGGACGCCAATGATGGATGGATAGGGATGTGAAGTGAGAGTTGTTTTGAACCATAATAGCCCTGATGAGACTTAGGTCATTAGGATAAATGGTTGTTGAAGTCTAGGTGTGTCATGATTGCTTACCTGTTGAGACCCGAAGATACTTGATCAAAGTATCTGTTGATAGTATAAGTTTAAACTTAAGAAAGTTTGAAACAAAATAACTAATGATGATTGATGATGCACCTGTGCAGGAGGATCTACGCATCTTACAGTTGTGTGAGAGATATCTAGTGACACAGGGGCTACGCGATCGACTGACAGAGGCCGAGAGTGATTGCATTGCAGTGACTGGGCTGTATGATGTGATGCATATGCCCGTGATTTGGATGAATCACAATTTGATTACAGCCTTGGCAGAGCGCTGACATAGTGAGACCTGCATGTTTCACTTAGCACAGGGGGAGATGACAGTGACACTGGAGGATGTGTGGCACATCCTGCATATTCCTATTCGGGGTGAGCTTGTTACATATAATAGGTCATGGGGGACTCTAGCAGTGCAAATATTCTTCGACGAGGACATGTACATTGATGATGGCTCCATAGCCTGGGAGGATATTGTTGCTCTGTATGAGCCATTGCCAGCAGTTTTGTCAGGGATCATGGGAGGGCTATTGTGTCCTGATAGGCGATCGCATGGTCTGGTCGTTGGGTGGGGACAGGTTACAGAGTAGATGATGACAGAGGGTACTCGATTTGCTTAGGGACCGTGCGTGTTAACGCACATGTATTAGGAGCTGCATGAGGTAGTGTATTGTGGGAGAGGCTCTTTGGCAGTGGGAGTGACGCTGCTACATATTTGGGCATGGGAGCACTTACCGATGACTCGACCCGTGAGTCTGAGATTTCAGACAATTGATCAGCCCTATATGTTTATGTAAAGTGGTATGATGAGTCAGCCCCACCTGGGGAAGTTAGAGTGGTGGCGGCGGCCACTGGATGACATGGATGCAGTGATCTGGAGGTCGTATCTTGAGTGCGAGCCGTGGGAGGATGATGCAGAGGCATTACCATATGTGTTCATGACCCAATTCCTGATTGGGAGGACATCTTATGATGTAGAGAGACAGGTGCCAGGTAGAGTGATGAGGCAGTTTGGACGGCAGCAGGGATTGCCGAGGCGATCAGAAGAGTACACCAGGGTGATTTGAGAGAGATATGCATGGGGGCCAGTACTTCCTTATGATCAAGCATTGACGGAGTTCTGAATGTTACAGGTGAGGCCATGGGATATACGGGCGAGGGTGGTGGATGTAGAGGTATCAGAGGAGTATACGTAGTATATGGCGGCTCATCCGATACTTCGGATCTCAGATCCAGCAGAGCTGATTCCTGCTTTTGAGGATGAGAGGGGACAAAGATAGAGGAGAGGAGGAGGTAGAGGAATGATGATAGGTGGACGAGGGAGGGGGGATGGTGGAGGAGATGGTGGAGGGGGAGGAGGAGGAGATGGTGGTGGTGGTGGAGGAGATGGTGGAGGTGGTGGTGGTGGTGGAGGTGGCAGAGGAGGTGGCTTAGGTAGTCGGGTCCCGCGGAGAGGGAGAGGCAGATTGCCTCTGCGGATATCATAGGGACCATTGATGCCGGGAGGAGTCAGATTAGGTGGTCGGGGTAGGAGAGGGAGATATCGATGGAAAGAGAGGAAGGAGCCACTGGAGAGGCACCTATGGAGACAGGGGAGGGAGCGACAGGGGGTGGTGATCTTCAGGAGCATATGCTAGCACATTTGCATACTCGATTGATAGCAGCCGAGACACAGGTGGAGGATCTAGAGGCGGAGGTTGCAGTGAGAGATGTGCAGCTATTTGCACGAGAGTCGGAGCTGAATGTAGTACTACGGGAGAGGGATAGTGCGGTGGAGAGATTAGCGGAGCTGCAAGAGAGAGTTCGGGTGGGAGTGGGAGCACAGGTCCTATTGGGGAGGTGATGAGATAGTTTGGATGGGCACAAGATGAGATAGAGTATTGGCAAGGATTATATGAGTAGGTGGTGCTAGTTAGTCAGCGGGCATTGAACTATACACAAATGCAACATACTAGGTCAGAGCGGTCTCAAAGGATGCAGAGCAGTGGGGGTGTGATGGGTCCTCTACGGAGAGATAGGTCAGGTGGTGTTGGAGTTAGTGGTGGTTTGATGGGGCCTCCATGGAGAGATAGATCAGATGGTGCAGGGACTACTGGGGGAGCAGGTGGTGATGGTGGTGCAACATCTGGTCAGAGTGGCATCTGAGAGAGCATTTTTGCATGCATGTATTTATATGATCATTTTTGGACTATGTCTTGGATGGCTCTTGGTAGCCAATTTTGTAGACTTCATTGTACTTTGATACATGAGATGATATATATATATATATATATATATATATATATATATATATATATATATATATATATATATATATATATATATATATATGAGGAGATCCCATTTTTGGTTTATGATATGCAGGTTTGATATGTATGGATGCTATGCAGGATGATGATCTTATGAGTTATGCTTAGATGGATATGTGCATATGTATGCATTTATGAGATGGTTCCTATATGATGTTTATGATGTTTGACCCTTACATGATGTCTATTTGTATGATGTTGGATACTAACATTTGAATGCAGGGTTATACGTGCATGATTTGTTTGATGTATTGCTTTATGTATGTAATGCTATGATGATGATAGATGTATAATGATATAATGATATAGATAGTATCTTGTACTTTATATATTAAGACAAGGATGAGATAATGATATGTAATGATGTTAATGTAATGTTTGGAATGAATGATTCTTTTATTGATATGCATCTATATGGTTTGTTTAGATGAATGCAACATGGATAAACAAATGTAAAGGACAAATGTTTAAATAATGATTTCTAAATGTATGCACATGTTTATAATGTATGAACTAATGTTGGAACAAATGGTTTTTTATGATTTTAAATGCCTAAAATATGATTAAGTAAAATGATAATGCAACTTATGGTTAATAACTACATCTTAATGCAATTTTTAGAGGGGATAATGAATGTATTTTTAAATGAATCCTAAGGGAAAAATAAAATGAGTACGAAATAAGACACTAAAAATGGATGAATGAATGCACTTTTTAACTAATGGATAGATAAATGAATGTATGCAATGATAAATGATAAGTGGTAAGAAATGATGATAAATAATGATATATGATGATAAATGATGATAAATGATGATGTCTAAATGAATGTATAGTAATGGTTAATACAATCAAGGACAATTTGATCATAGGAATGAATCTAAACATTATGAGTATGCGATGATGAAATGATCTAAGCAGACTACTGTTTAATAAATGATAATGAACTATATGCAATTAATGCAATTAATAATGATATGAAATGTACTAAATGTAACTAAATGATATGAAATGTACTAAATGCAACTAAATGATATGGAATGTACTAAATGCAACTAAATGATATGATGGATATGATCATGATAAATGAATGCAAGGCTATTTAGAATTTGCATGATGCACTGATGATGTATCAGAGTACTCTGTCGTGATTGTATCCAAGACCAGCTCAATTTTCATATAACTGTTTACATTAACTTTGTTCACATTTTGCATACAAAATCACATATATGAATGAGTAAATGGATGGGCGATATGCAATGAAATGCAATATATAAACGAATGAGATGAAATGATGATCCATAGTGCTCTATTTTCATCATTGAGCTTTAAAATGTTGTAAGAAAATGCAAGCAACTTGACATAAATGATTCAAGTGTTAGGGTTTCAAGCAGATCTGAAGCAAATATGAACTAACAATTATATGCAGATTTAAATACAAAAGATAAAGAAATAAAACAGGACACAGATAACACAGAGATTTAATGTGTCTCACCCAGAATGGGTTACGTCCACCATACATAGTCGTCCAATCTTTCTTATTATCCAGCAAAAACAGTACATCAACCTTACAATGCCTTAAGCATCCCAATTGCTTATAACATGCGTTTTTAGGGCAAAAACAAAGTCGGCCTTTTTAGGGTTTTATTACAATGTCAGTTTTCATTAAAAAAAAACCCAAAAAAATTTTCTCAGGGGCTCTCGCCCTCGAACCCCCACTTTTCTCGAGGGTTGTCGTCCTTGAACCCTTGCCCGAGGCCTGACCTGGGCTCGGACCCCGGTGAGGATACATGCTAAGTGTATAGTAATTTGCTAATCAGTCGCCACATTTCAACAATCTCCCACTTGGAGACTGATCAGACTCCACACCGAACAATCTCCCACTTGGAGACTGATACTACATGACACCACTGTACATGCAACACCCGCTGGATAAAACGCTAGGAATCGATTGATATAAATTCCACAATTATCAATCAAGAAGACCAACAGAAACTGATGAAGAAATTAGCTTCTCTTGTGGAACTGCCTTTGTGAACATATCGACAGGATTCTCACTTGTGTGAATCTTCTCAAGCCGTAATTGACCCTCCTCCAAAATAGTCTGGATGAAGTGGTACCTGAGCTGAATGTGCTTTGTCCTTGAATGAAAAGCAGAGTTCTTCACAAGATGAATGGCACTCTGGCTATTAGTATACAATGGGCTATCCTCTTGTGTCTGACCCAATTCCTCCAGAAAACATTGCAACCAAATCATCTCCTTGCTGGCTTCTGTAGCAGCAACATACTCAGCTTCAGTGGTTGAAAGTGCAACAACCTTTTGCAGCCTATAAATCCAACTGACCAAGGCTATCATGCATTAACAGTTTGTATTTGGAAGATATCTATGTTGTTTCACTTCAGATAAGCAATCTCAATGGGTAGATTGGTTACCACTAGCAGAATGGTGGTATAACACTTCCTTCCATTGCTCATAAAAAATGTCTCTTTATGGCTTTATATGGATATCAACCTCCTTCCATCACATCATCATTGAGAGTGTCACCAAGACTTCAGGCTATGGAGGATCACATGCTTCATCAACAATAGATACTTTAAGGACTTGCGGGGAATTTGACCATGGCATAAAATCCAATGAAGCACCAACATTGTAGTGAAAGAAATTCAAAAGTTGAGAACTGGGTGTTCTTAGATTGCAACCTTATAAGCAAATATCATTGAAGCAACTGACAAAGAATAATAAGTTGTCACCAAAATATTATGGCGCATACCAGATCATGCAAAAGATAGATCATGTTGCCTACATGCATGAGTTGCTCCCAACAACTATAAATACATCTAGTTTTTCATGTTTCCTGTTTGAAGAAAATAGTTGGGAATAACATCCCTACACAAATGATATTACCAGAGCTTGATGAAGATGGAAGAATCATATTGGAACCAAAGTTTAACAATAATTAATCTATTTCAATACACTTATGACTTAAACTAAATTAATTAGGAGACAATCTATTCTTTGTTCTTTCTTAACATAAATCAAATCTATGATGTTCCCTATTTGAAGTTGTCATAGTTCAAATAATTTATCAATCATTAATGAATAAATTGTCAATTTATCATTCTAGATAATTAATTATATCATCCCTAATCCATAATTCTTAATGCAATGTTCAACCCTCGTTACTACCCAGTCCTAAGAAAGGAGGAGATTATCATGTTGCCTAAGCGCTTAGATATCAACACACAATAGGCTCCCTCAAATTTTACGGATGCAGGCCGTTACCCTATCTTGGGATCATGCCCTCAAAGTTTATGGGACGCTGATCCTTACCCTATCTTGGGAATCATCCTAGTGGCTGGATTTAGACTGCCCCTCTTTGGAAACAATTCAGTCCCTTCTTCTTAGGTACTGATAGAAATAACAAGAATTAGACAATAAGTATACTAACTTCTCATGTATTATGAATATATATGAAATTAAGTATGACTGTCATACATATTGCAGTCCATATTAATATTACTACTAAATTCTGCATAAGGACATTATCAGGCTTCATATATTAAGCACATCCCCATGCATACCACAAAGAACAAGGATGTTACTGTCTGTAACTTAATAACAGTTCTGATTTGATATGATCGATGGTGATGTCACTAGATGCTTTTGATTCCTTCCCTTTATATCTCTCGATGTGAGGGAGAGGTCACACCTCTTCATCATGTATGCCCTTTGGCAAACACCCTTTCACCATTAGCACCCTTTGAAATTAGGTATAGTTGTCACAAGAATCATATTGGAACCAAAGTTCATTTTCCAAAATTGTACAACAAAGCTGAGGACTAGAAAACTTAATTAATATCTCATTCAGTGGAAGAATCTACTAATTGAAGACACCACATGGGAAGATGAAGAGTTCATTCAGAAGAATCCACTCTTGGTTAGCATTGAGGACAATGCTTCTCTGAAGAGCGGGGCATGCTACACCCTTGTCGGTTTTATCCTTAAAAAAAAAATCTAACCTAAAATTTTTAGCAAAGCCTACCTGGGCAAGGAGACTATAGGCGTTGAACACGATAGAGGCGAATTGGCAGGGCATCGAACATGATGACAGAGGTGAACTGGCAGGGCGTTGAACACAACGGCAGAGGCGAATTGGCAGGGTGTCAGACACAGTGGCCGAAGCAAACTCACTGGGTTGAACACAACGACAAAGGTGAACTCACTGCGTCGAACATGAGCTTCTTCAAACACTACCGCAGACTACCACAAACTACCATGACTTCCTTCAACTTCCACTTCGGCTTCCACACTTCTCCAGTGACGACTCACAACAGACTGAAGACTGTGGGTTTCTGATGCTCATTTATTAAAAAAAAATCGAAAAACCCTAAAATCATGATTAAAAAATATTAACTTTTTTCAATGTACGAATTTGAACGAATTTAAATGAATTTTATACTTTGTTTTAAAGTTCGGCAAATTTCGAACTTCAAGGAAGAAATTCGGCCGAACTTGGTGACTTAGATTTTCAGTGAGATAATGTGTTCTCACATATCGTGTCACGTGTGTTGCACTTTAATATTTTAATCATCTAAAGTGCAATTAAAAAATAAAGTCACTTAAATAATATTATTATTATTCGAGAGGAATCTTCTAGAAAGAATCAATTAAATATTATTTTATGTCGGTTTTCATAAAAAAAAATACCCAAAATTTTTTTCTCAGGGGCTCCCGCCCTCGAACCCCCGCTTTTCTCAGGGGCTGCCGCCCCCGAACCCCGGCCCGACCCCTAACCCCCACGAGGATATGTGCCGAGTGTATAGTACTTTGCTAATCAGTCGCCACATTTCAACATTAAGATGACCAGAGTATTTCTTACATGGATTTGATATAGCAAGTTAATACAAGCAACTTGATATAATGGTTCAAGTTGACTAGAGTATTGCTTGCGGAATAGACAAGGATTATCTCCTTTCATGCATGACTTGGATCGTCCTCCTTGATCTTAGGCTGATCATATCCTAAGACAAGTGCATACCGTAATAAGAGATAAAACCTTTATCTAGTTGGATGAGGTAGGAGGAACCAAAGAAAGAGCATTGTACCTGCAAACAAACAGTATATACATAAAGAATAAAGAATATGGATCCTTGGTAATGGTTCATGCTCATATGGTCGAGGTATACGTTGTAGTCAGCAAGATGTAGTGATCTATGACTGTATTTTTGCCTATGATCATGTAGCTTAGTGAACTTCCCACGTAGACACCATTAGTACATGCCCCAGAACTTCATCGGAATAATGCGTAGAAGACATACAAACAATGCTGGAGGAACCTGATATAAATAACTAGTCCATAAATCAACCAAGTATTTGATAGCTTTAAACAAAATTTTCTTGTCAAAGAAAATGTCATCTTGTCTTTGTTTTGGTAAGGAAGGATGCATCCTTGTTGAAGATAGTTTGAGTGTTGATTTTGATTTGTGTGGTCGATTGATAAGTGGTCATGTTTTTTGGAGTATATCACAATGTTTGTTTGGTATCTGCGCGGATGAGTACGTATAATATGTTGCCATTTTTTTGGATTGATTTTTGATGTTTTTTGATGTTTTTGGTATTGTGTTGATTTGATTTCCAATGTTTTTGGTATTTTTGTGAGACAATTTTGAATGTTTTTTTATTTTGTGAGATAGTTTTTGAATGTTTTTGGATTTTGTTGATTGTTTTTCAATGTTTTTGGTATTTTGTGAGACAGTTTTAAATGAAGAATCAACGAATCACAAGTAATGCAAAAATTCACTTCCATCAATAGGTTAAGGGCATTTCTCCTATTATAGGTAGGACCATAAAAAAAAAGTGGGATGCAAGACACATGAAGTACTATCTCTTTATTGTAGATCAATAATCGGCCATGGTGTGGACGAATGGATGTGTGTGTAATGAATGTGATCGCAACAAGCCTGAAGGATAATGGAGCCATAGCATTTACGAGTGCCGCCTGTTTGCCAGGTTTTCACCATTTCACTTACCCAAGGTACCGCTGGAGTGGTTGCTCACCGTTTGGATGTATGATTTTTCTTTACTATTTTGATGTTTTTGTATTTTCTTCAGGACATTTTTCTGAATGTTTTTGATGTTTTTTCTGGTATGTAAGGGGGCCTGATGCTTTGTGTAGCTTATGTATAAAACCGTTTGAGGTGCATACTGTTGATTAGATCTACTAATGGTTCTCCTTCTGAAGTAGCCAACTGATATGCCCCGAACCCAAATACAACAGTAATAACATATGGACCTAGCTAGTTTGATTCAAACTTTCCCTAATGTTCTATGTTTGGTTGGTTGTGAGGATTCTCTTTGAGAGAAAGATCACCTACATCAAATGTATGAGGTCGAACTCGATGATTATAGCTTCTGCTCATGCGCTGCTGATAGGCTTTGAGGTGATTGTATGCATCTTATCATTTCTCATTAAGTAGTTCTAAGTCCTGGAGGCGTGAGACTCTGTATGCTTCATCATCTATCAGGTTATGTAAGGAAACTTGTAGTGATGGTATCTCGACCTCAATAGGTAAGATAGCTTCTGCACCATAGACCAGTGAGTAAGGAGTTGCGCCTGTAGGGGTTCAAATACTAGTTCGATATGCCCATAGTCCTGGATTCAATTGAACATGCCAATCACAACCGACATCATTGACTGTCTTCTTGAGGATTATTAATATGTTTTTATTCGATGCTTCAGCCCGACCATTGCCTTGTGGGTAATAGGGGGTGGAAAAGCGGTGTTGGATTTGAAACTTCTCACAGAGTTCACGGACATCCTGATTCTTGAAAGGAAGCTCGTTATCTGTGATGATGGACATGGTACACCATACCGACAAATGATGTAATTAAGGATAAATGAGGCGATATGCTTGCCGGTAACTTGGGTAAGTGGAACAACTTCGATCCACTTTGTAAAGTATTCAGCAGTGGTAATGGTAAATTTATGGTCGTTGGATGAAGATGGATGAATTTTACCCACAAGGTCAAGGCCCCATTGACAAAAAGGCCATGGTGTTGTGATTGGTTTTAGTTCGTATGCTGGTGCATGTATCAGGTCTCCATGAACTTGGCATTTCTTGCACTTTCTAACAAAGTAGTAGGAGTCCTTTTCCATAGATGGCCAATAGTATCCAGCTCGCATGATCTTCTTGGCTAGTGACGGGCCACTTGAGTGAGTCCCACAAATTCCTTCATGTACCTCTTCCAAGGCCTTTGTTATCTCATCCCGCTCTAAACATCGAAGGAGAGTACCATCAAGACCACGTCGGTATAGGGTTTCAGCAATGATGGTATATCGAGCGGTTTGGCGAATGAAGGTTTTACGTTGGTTATTCGATTGGTTAGGAGGAAGTGTGTGATCATGAAGATAGGTGTAAAAATCACTGTACCATGGGGATTCAGAACCAACAAGGCAACATATCATCTTAGATTCGGGGATATCATAGGTGGGAATCCAAAGCTGTTCAACCAAGAACTTGTAGCATGTTGAGGAAGATGTAGAAGAGATGCGATAGTAGCCATAGCGTCAACAACTCGATTTTGATCTCTGGGTATCTGCTCAAAGGTTATAGTAGTAAATGATGCCTTTAGACTGTCCACCATTTGCTTGTATGGCATGAGTTTATCATCTTTGGTCTGATATTCATCTGTTGCTTATCGAATAACCAGTTGGGAGTCGCCATATACTTGCAACTCTTGTAACTTCCATTGTATGGCTAGCCCGAGTCCTGTGATCAAGGCCTCATATTCAGCTATGTTGTTTGTGCATGGAAATGTGAACCTGTAAGACTTTGGGATGCTGTCACCTTGAGGTGTGATAAATAGAATGCCTACCCCCGAGCCGTGCCTAGTGTATGAACCATCAAAGTATAGCTTCCATGATTGTGCTTCTGTGATCATAAATATCTCTTCATCTGGAAAATTGGAAATGAGGGGATGATCGCCTATGAGGGGTGCATAGGCCAACTGATCTACAATGACCTGCCCTTTGAAAACTTTATGATCCACATACTCGATGTCAAATTCACTTAGAATCATCACCCATTTGGCCAAGTGGCCTGTCAATGCCGCTTTGCTGTTGGGAAAAATGGTGTCTCAACCTTGCATTTATGTGAGGTTACTATTTATAGTAAGTTTTCATTTGAGCACGAAATGGTGCGAAACTCTCCCTAAAGCTTCTGGTTGGCTAGATAAGCATTCCGGTAAAGTTTCGTCGCAAGGTCACAGCTAGTTTTGAAGATATTAAAGTTTTCATCTTGGAGGGGTGCAATAAAATGTTTAAACTTAATTTTGGGGACTTTAGAGGCTTCAAAACGCCCTGAAAAGTTGCCATAACCGATGAAGCGGGTTACGAGGTGATAGAGCACTTCGCTAGCTTTCTGGCGCTTCAAACGGTTCGTCAATCGGACACCCGGTTCTCAAGTTATGGCCTCTGGAAGTTTGTACTCCTGAAATAGGAAAAATAATTTGTATCAAATACATAAATGAGCTGTAAAAGGGAGCGACACGTGTTGATGTGTGCTTTAACATGTCATAGAAGGGAGATAAGGTCGGCTACACCTTATTGGGTGGTTTTAGCCCATGGTTTTGTAATACCGTTTGACGGTTTCTTGTATTGTATCTCCTATTTATGAGGTGTGTGAGATAGAGGTTGTGTGTAAGAGTCTTATGGCTATTGAGTTGCCTCTGAATCTCTGATTAGTGGTACTCCTGTGAAGAGCTTGCTCTGCAAGTATTTTGTAATCTGTTTTTGATTGCTGAATAAAATATTGAGCTGCTTTTGGAGGGTGGGGTTTTTCTCCCGAAAGGGTTTTCCCCACGTAAATCACTGTGTTGTGGTATGAATGCTATTATATCTATTTCTATTTTCTGTAACTGTTGTAACGATCTGAAAAAGTTTTGCATTACCCTCCTCTCAAGGTTAGTGTAGGAAGTTGTTTCCGCTACTTTATTTCCTTACAAGTGGTATCAGAGCCTGATCACCTTTGGTTTCAATTGTGGGCAGTTGGGTTTTTTGAACTAATCTAGATTTGAGTGGGAGCTTGTGCAGAAGACACTTTTTGATCTTGTTGCAGGAATATTCAGATGGCGAGTTCGTCAGGGAGAATAGAGGTGGAGAAATTTAATGGAAGTAATTTTGAGATGTGGAAGCTGAAGATGGAAGATCTGCTAATAGATCGAGATCTTTGGGATGCTGTTGATGCGAATGTCCAAAGACCCTCAGATCCTACTGCGGCAGCTCAGTATGATGTTATGGACCGAAAAGCCAAGGGTCTAATCAGACTGTGCTTGGAAGACTCTGTTCTAATCAATGTCCATGAAGAAAACTCTGCAAAGAAGCTATGGACTAAGCTTGGTGAGATGTATCGAGTGAAATCTTTATTAAATCAAATTTTCTTAAGAAAGAAATTGTATTCCTTGAAGATGGAAGAGGGTGGATGAATTGCAGACCACCTAGAAGCATTCAATATGATTGTGGCTCAATTAGTATCCGTCGGTGTTAAGATGGATGAGGAGGAGAAATGTCAGATCTTGCTTTGTTCTTTGCCTGATTCGTGGGATTCTCTTGTTATGGCTATCGGTAGTACTTCTGTTGTTTTGAAATCTGAAGACGTGGTGGGTGCCCTACTCGGTGAAGAGATGCGAAGGAAGGTATCCATCAGTTCAAAGGAAGCCCTAACCGTTCGTGGAAGACCTAAGGAGAAAGGCAAGAAGAATGAGAAGCGTGACAAGTCCAAATCCAAAGGGAGATCGAAATCTCCTGGAAAGTCCAAAGTCATTTGCTGGAATTGCGGTAAACCGGGTCACATCCGTAAGGACTGCAAAGAAGAAAAGAAGAAGAAAAAGAAAAAGTTTGATTCTGATTCTGAGTCCGACAAGGAAGATGGCAATGCATTTATTGCGGCTTTGGCGACTCATGCAGGTAATGATGCCTGGCTAATTGACTCAGGTGCATCTTTTCATATGACTTCCAATAGAGATTGGTTTTCTGAATATGAAGGATTTAATGGAGGTAAGGTGTACTTGGGTGATGATTCACATTTAGACATTGTTGGTCGAGGTAAAGTTAGAATCAGGTTTTCTGATGGTAGAATAAAAAGGATTAATGGTGTGTTGCATATCCCTGGATTAAAATGAAACCTGTTATCTGTGAGCAAACTAATAGATGCAGGTGTGCAGGTAGTCTTTTCTGAAACAGGATGTAAGATGATTAAGGGTGCTATGGTAGTTGCTAGAGGTGTCAGGTTTGGCACTTTGTATAAGCTTGAAGCATACACTGTTGAGTGTAATAGCACTTCTGTAAAAAGTAAATCTGTGGATACCTCACTAGAAGATTTGAAGGTTTCACCTTCAGCAGATGGAAATGGTTTTTGGGTACCTAAGGGTGCACTTTCATCTGAAGCAAAGTTACCTGCAGAGAAGACTATGTTATGGCACCAGAGACTTGGCCACATTGGAGAAAAGGGTCTAAGGACCTTGAAAAATAAAAACCTTGTTGAAGGTTTGAATGATTGTAATCTTGACTTTGATTTCTGTGAGCATTGCATTTATGGAAAACAAAACCGCATTCAGTTTTACTCGAGTTCTCATAAAACTTGTGGTGTTTTGGACCTTATCCATTCTGATGTGTTTGGTCCAGTAGATGTCTCTTCGATTGGAAAATCCACATATTATGTTTCATTTATTGATGATTTTAGTAGAAGGACATGGGTATATTTTCTAAAGAGTAAATCTGAAGTTTTTAGTCGTTTTAAAGAATTTAAAGCAATGGTTGAGTTGCAGACTGGAAAGAAAATAAAATGTTTGAGAACTGATAATGGCGGTGAGTTTTGCTCTAATGATTTTGATAGATTCTGTAAAGACTGTGGAATTAACAGGCAGAAGACAACTCCGTATTCTCCACAGCAGAATGGAGTTGCAGAAAGAATGAACAGGACATTGATGGAAAAGGCTAGGAGTATGTTGAGTGGTGCTGGTCTCGAACAAAAGTTTTGGGCTGAAGCTGTTGCCACTGCTTGCTACCTGATTAACAGGTCTCCTACATCAGCTCTTGTTGATAAAACGCCTATGGAAGCATGGTCAGGTCACAAGCCTTCATTGAGACATCTTAGAGTTTTTGGTTGCGAGGCATATGCACATGTGCCAAAGGAGAAGCAAACAAAGTTGGAGAACAAGGCTGTGAAATGTATCTTCATCGGGTATAGTTATGGTGTGAAAGGATACAAGCTTTGGGACCCTGTTGCGCAAAAGGTAATTCATAGTAGAAGTGTTATTTTTAGAGAAATTAAGTCTCCTTCTGTTACATTGCAGCCAGAACAGACTAAAAAAGAAGATGTGATTCAACTTCCTTCTACTCCTGAAAGAGTTGAATCGAGACCCCTAGATAGGCAAGAATTTGAGGAGAGCTCGTCTAGCTCTGAATCTTCAGAAGAGGAGGAAGAACCTCCAACTCAGCTTGTTCGAAGGTCTACAAGACATAGACAACCACCTGAAAGGTATTCACCTGATGATTGGAGATGTATTTTTGCTCTGAATACTAGTGTGGATGAACCGAAATCTGTAGAAGAGGCATTAGGTATGAATGATGCAGAATCCTGGAAGATTGCTATGGAGGAAGAAATGGCAGCTTTGAAAAAGAATGATACATGGGATCTTGTACCATTGCCTGAAGGACGAAAACCTGTTGGTTGTAAATGGGTGTTCAAGAAAAAGATTGGTTCAGATGGAAGCATTGAGAAGTATAAAGCAAGGTTGGTTGCAAAAGGCTACTCTCAGGTTGAGGGTGTTGATTACGGTGAGATATTTTCTCCTGTTGCAAAAATGACGTCAATTAGATTTTTGCTTTCTATTGCTACTGCTTAT
Organism: Cryptomeria japonica; assembly: GCF_030272615.1. NCBI lineage: Eukaryota > Viridiplantae > Streptophyta > Pinopsida > Cupressales > Cupressaceae > Cryptomeria > Cryptomeria japonica. The sequence goes on from NC_081413.1 coordinate 566,871,753, forward strand.
GATTTAGAGGTTGAGCAAATGGATGTGAAAACTGCTTTCCTTCATGGTGATTTGGAGGAAGATATTTATATGACACAGCCGGAGCACTATGTGGTGAAAGGCAAAAGTAATTTGGTCTGTAAATTGAAGAAATCTTTGTATGGCCTCAAACAAAGTCCTAGGATGTGGTACCAGAAATTTGATACATATGTGTTGAGTTTGGGATTTGAACGTTCTAAATCAGATCACTGTGTTTATTATAAATCTGATGGTGATATTTTCTTATTCATTGCATTGTATGTTGATGATATGTTATTCATTGGTAAAGGGAAAGGTATGATTTCAGAACTGAAGTCTCAGCTCGCTGCTAAATTTGAAATGAAAGATCTTGGTGCAACAAAGCACATTCTTGGGATGGAAATAAGAAGAGATAGGGCAAACAGAAAGCTATGGCTAGGCCAGAGTAAGTATGTGAATTCAGTGTTACAGAGGTTCAACATGCAAAATTGTAGACCATTGAGTGTTCCTTTTACAGTTGGAACGAAACTATCTGTTTCAGATTGTCCTACATCCCCATTGGAAATGGAAGACATGAGCAGAGTGCCTTACCAAAGTGCGGTTGGAAGCTTGATGTATGCTATGGTCTGTACTAGACCAGACATTGCCCAAGCAGTGGGAGTACTTTCTAGATATATGTCTAATCCTGGTAGAGTTCATTGGGATGCAGTCAAAAGAGTCTTCAGATATTTGAAGGGTACTTCAGAGTATTCTTTGTGTTATCATGGTAATTCAGTTGGAGACATGACTTCCCTTGATATCCATGGTTATGTGGATTCAGATTGGGCAGGTGATATTGATAGCAGAAGATCCACCAGTGCTTATGTGTTTACTTTGTTTGGTGGTGCAATTAGTTGGATGAGTAAGCGACAGGCTGTGGTTGCTCTATCCACTACTGAAGCAGAGTATATGGCAGCTACTCATGCTTGTAAAGAGGCCATTTGGCTTAAGAGACTGTGTTCGGATATTGGAATAAAACAAGGTACAGTGACAATTTACTGTGACAGTCAGAGTGCAATTAGCCTAGCTAAGAACCCGACATTTCATGCCCGGACCAAACATATTGATATTCAATATCATTTTGTTAGAGATATGGTCGAAGATGGTAGGGTGAAGCTGGTTAAGGTGGAAACTTTGATGAATGTTGCAGATGCTTTAACTAAGGCTATGAGCACAGAGAAGTTCAGATGGTGTTCAGAGTCTATGGGCCTTATGGCCCCTAGCAATTGATTCTTTGTGTTGACATTCCCTTCCGCTCATGCAAGGTGTTCGACAAGTGGGAGATTTGTTGGGAAAAATGGTGTCTGAACCTTGCATTTATGTGAGGTTACTATTTATAGTAAGTTTTCATTTGAGCACGAAATGGTGCGAAACTCTCCCTAAAGCTTCTGGTTGGCTAGATAAGCATTCCGGTAAAGTTTCGTCGCAAGGTCACAGCTAGTTTTGAAGATATTAAAGTTTTCGTCTTGGAGGGGTGCAATAAAATGTTTAAACTTAATTTTGGGGACTTTAGAGGCTCCGAAATGCCCTGAAAAGTTGCTGTAACCGGCGAAGCGGGTTATGAGGTGATAGAGCACTTCGCGAGCTTTCCGGCGCTTCAAACGGTTCGTCAATCGGACACCCGGTTCTCAAGTTATGGCCTCCGGAAGTTTGTACTCCTGAAATAGGAAAAATAATTTGTATCGAATACATAAATGAGCTGTAAAAGGGAGCGACACGTGTTGATGTGTGCTTTAACATGTCATAGAAGGGAGATAAGGTCGGCTACACCTTATTGGGTGGTTTTAGCCCATGGTTTTGTAATACCGTTTGACGGTTTCTTGTATTGTATCTCCTATTTATGAGGTGTGTGAGATAGAGGTTGTGTGTAAGAGTCTTATGGCTATTGAGTTGCCTCTGAATCTCTGATTAGTGGTACTCCTGTGAAGAGCTTGCTCTGCAAGTATTTTGTAATCTGTTTTTGATTGCTGAATAAAATATTGAGCTGCTTTTGGAGGGTGGGGTTTTTCTCCCGAAAGGGTTTTCCCCACGTAAATCATTGTGTTGTGGTATGAATGCTATTATATCTATTTCTATTTTCTGTAACTGTTGTAACGATCTGAAAAAGTTTTGCATTACCCTCCTCTCAAGGTTAGTGTAGGAAGTTGTTTCCGCTACTTTATTTCCTTACATTTGCTAAGTAAGTACTTGAGTGGATCAATCTTTACAATGAGCTGTACCTTATGTGTCAATAGATAGTGCCTCAGTTTAGTGGCTTCCAAGATTACTGCTAGGCAAGCTCGCTCAATAGGGGTGTAATTGAGTTCATAGCCAACCAGTGTGTGAGAGATGTAGTAAACAACACACTCTTTCCCTTTTGCATTATGTTGTGCCAATAGTACACCTAATGCTGTACTTGTTGCTGATATATAGAGTAATAGAGGCTTACTTGGATCTGGTGGGATCAACAATGGCGTATTCATGAGATAATCTTTAAGCATTTGGAAGGCTTGCTGGCATCTAGTATCCCATTGAAAGAGGATGTTCTTGTGTAGTAGGTGTGTGAATGGGTGACATTTATCTACCAACTGTGCAATGAATCTTCGGATGGATTGAAGCCGCCCTTGTAATGTCCTTAGCTGACTGATATTCTTTGGTGGTGGCATGTCCATGATTGCTTTGACCTTTGTTGGATCGACCCCAATGCCTTTGCTTGAGACAATGTATCCGAGAAGCTTCCCAGAGGTTACTCCAAAGACACATTTCTTTGGGTTGAGTCTAACATGATATTGTTCCAGTCTATCAAAGATTCTCTCTAATATGTCCAAATGACCTTCTCTTGTGAGTGATTTTGCCTGTAAGTCATCAACATAATCTTCCATTATAGTATGCATCATGTCATGGAAGATGGTGGTCATTGCTCACTGATAGGTCGTGCCTGCATTCTTTAGACCAAAAGGCATTACATTCCAACAGTATGTGCCCCATGGACATGTGAAGGCTATCTTATGTTGATCCTCTGGTGCGATCTTTATTTGATTGTATCCTAAAAAGCCATCCATGAGTGAAAGCATGGCATGTCCTGTTGTCAGGTCTACTATGATGTCGATATTTGGTAGGGGGAAGTCATCCTTAGGAAATGCCTTGTTTAGATCTTTGAAGTTAGTACAAATGCGGATGCCCCCTTTTGGTTTGTAGACAGGAACAATGTTGGATATCCAATTTGCATAATCAATGGGTCTAATGAAACCAACATCCAAAAGTTTCTTAATTTCTGCTTTGACTAGAACTGCAATATGAGGATGCATCTTACGAAGCTTCTACTTGACAGGTTTGGCTCCATGTGCTACTGTGAGGTGATGCATGACTAAATTTGGATCAAGACCAGGCATATCTGCATATGACCATGCGAAATTGATCTGGCGTTTCTAGAAGAATTCGACAAACTTGGGTTGTTCCTCTGAAGTTAAAAGAGATGCCAAATGTATGAGGTGAGGAGTTTCAGTATTCCCCACTTTGTATTCTTTGGTTTCTTCAATGAGAATCGTCGATTGTTCTTGCTATGTGCTATAGGGAAGGATGTCAAACCTTTCATCCTCAGGCGCCTCAGAGAGGTCTTCATCATTGGATACGCTCTTTCTTTTTACTTTTGTGGGATCAAACAGTGCCACAGTGTGGTTTTCACTGGTAAATCCATGTTTTATTGTTATATTTTTGCAGCTGAAAGATTTGGCATCCGCCCCGAAGTATGCTGCGCTATTAAGTTCTATGGCGAATCCATCTTTGTGATCCCTACTTGGTATGTTATCCCGTAGTTCCAAAAAGTCAATGATCGCCTCATCATTTTGGAAGTGATCAAGACATGGGGGATTAGGTTGGTTCCATTCGATGAGTTCAGGATGGATAATGGGCATTATCTCATTGATTAGGTTATGTTCATTAGATGTATCAGTGAGGGTTAAGACGTTGTGGTGAAGGGCGTTGATGGTACTCTCCCTGTCAGAATCAGGCATAGGATATGACGTAGGTTATGTGGAAGAAGTTTACAGCTCAGGAACCCAAGAGGTCTTTATCTGTGCTTCTTCGTAAAAAAGGATGTCTTTGTAGGGTGGAGGTAGTGATGTGTCTTCCTCATCCGAAGTATTAAGCTAAACAAAATCAAATTCCCACTCATGTGAGTCAGTCTTTGAGTCGCTTTCTAGTAACCGGTTACTATACCATACTGGAATATCCTTTGAGTTAAACACTGCAGGTGTGATCGGTTGATGTACCTTTGTAGATGAAATGATCGGTGTTGCAGGAAGGATGATGGGAATCAATGAATTCGATACAGAGAGCATTGGTAGTGTTGATTCTATTGTTTTCACTGGAACTACTAGTGTTGTAAATATTGCTAGGTATTCGGAGATAGTTGCAGCTGCTAATGGGACTATTGATCTTATCACTGCTGCTGATGGTGTTATTGCTGGTTTGTTTGGTGGGTCAACTGGCATTGCGGATGGTTTTGCTGGGATCTTTAGCTTCAATGAGACAGTTGTGATGTTTTGGGGTGGTACTTTTATAATCAAAGGCGGCCTCTTTGTAGTGGGTTGATATAGTGGTTTGCTAGGTTTCCCTTTGAATTTGAGATTAGGAAAGATCTCCTTTTGAAAGCCTAAGCCTGCATTGTCTTTGGGTTGTAATTCTGGCAGTAGTGGCTCATGTCACCCTCGTTTACAATACCCCAAAGCACTTTGACCATCATATCCCATTCTTTGCATAATGAGAAGACCTTTTCCATATTGATTTGTGGGAAGCTGAGCTTGCGGAATATCGCTAGTGATAGGATCCTTATATATCCATTCTGCTACATCTTCATCTTTGGTTTCCTCTTCTTGACTCTTTCCAAGGATGAAAGGTGTCAATGCACATGCTAGTTTAACCAGTGCCATTTGAAGTACTTGTTGAGGTTTGCCATGTGTTTTAGGAGAAGTAGGCATTTGTCCAACACAAAAGAGTTGGCTTAGATTGTATTCTCTCGGACCTTCCTGTGCAATTTTCATCTTAAGCTTCTTTTGCTTGGGTATAATAGTGTTTGAACTGGAGAGGGAAGTTGGACTTACATATGATGTGGAGGAGATGGCTTCTCTATTATTGGGAATAGTAATCTCTGGTTGGTGACTTATGTTATGACAATATGCAAAGGGGTTTGCATCACCCAGGATTGTGATTTCTGCACCATTATGTGGGAACTTTATACATTGATGGTAAGTGGATGGAACGGCTTGCATGGTGTGTATCCAAGGTCTTCCCAACAATAAATTATATGGCAAAGGAAGGTCCAGAACCTGACATATGATGTGCTTCATCACCGGGCCCACTCGGATTGGTAGTACAACAACTCCTTTGGATGAACGCTCTGCATCATCATAAGCTTTCATTGTGATCTTCTTGTGAGGATCCATGGATTCAATGGCATATCCCAAAGCAGTGACTAGTTGTAGTGTACAAATATTCAAGCCTACTCCATTATCGATCAAGACTCGCTTGATCCTATGTTGGTTGATAAATCCTTCAATGTGTAGTGAGGCGTTATGTGGTTGCTGGAAGGATGTGTTGTCACTTTTGGAAAAAGTGAGACAAGGGGATGATCTGAGACTTCCAACCATGGCTTGGAACTGATCTATATTCAAGGTAGCAGGTACTGATACCTCTTGGAGAGCTTGATCCAAGATTGTTTTATGAGATGGAGATAGGCGCAATAGCTCTAAAATGGATATAAGCGCAGACATTTTGTCTAATTGTTCCACAAGATTGTACTGCTTTGGTATGGAGGTGGGGCCTTGTGGAGCTGCTTTGTTGGTAACCTTGCCGCGATGTGTAACAACATTGCAATCAGAATTGGGTGGGTTTTTGATTGTAATAGTTGCAATTTGTTCACCAACATCATACAGGTGATTCACAGTGTAATTATACGCGGCTTGCGTATAATCAGTGGTATCAGTGCTTCTCTTGGAAGTGGAAGGACCCCTTTGATCTTGTGATGGAAGTGGATTTTTGAACATCATATGATCATTTTTTGTTGTCTTTGGGTCATGTCCTTCGATTTCAATATCACCTCGGTCAATAAGATCTTGAATAAGATCTTTTAATCTATGACAATTGCTTGTCTTGTGTCCTTTTCCTTGATGAAAATCATAGTGTTCAGTATCTCTCCACCATGCAGGTTTGAATTGAGGTTCATAGTTTGATGTTTTAGGTAGGGCTACCAGGTTTTGAGATACCAACTGTTGTAACACTGTTTCAATAGGTTCCCCTAAGGGAGTATACATTCGCTTTGGTTTTTGTTGACACAGTCTAGGTTCATCTTGAGATGTGATGCGACCTTGATTTTGAGGAGCAATTGTGTTAGTTTTAGGTGGGGGATTCTGTCCTGCAAATCAAACCACAGGTTGTGCACTTTTGATAGTTCTGGCATCCACAACCCCGTCATTGACGACATTTTTGTTCTTGTTCCAGAAGTTTGGTTTATCACTATTGAAGCGTGGATGAGGACCATCCTTTGGCTCATTATAGATTTTGATAAGTCCTTTCTTGATGAGGCCCCACTCACATTTCAAGCCTTTGGTGATCATGTCATTGAAAGAATCTGTGTCTTTGACATCCAGGTGAAACTCCATTTCTTTGTTTAAGTTGGAAATAAATATTTTCACTAGTTCTTGTTCAAGCAATTGAAGAGAATGTCTTCTAGACATTTGATGCCATCGTTGCAAGAAGACTAAGAATAGTTCACCTGGTTTTTGTTTAGTGTTACACAGATCAGCCATGGTCATATCATGTTCAATGTTATGAGAGTAATGCGGCAAAAACTTTTGAACTAGCTCTTCAAATGTCCTAATGCCACCTGGTAGTCGGGAAAACCATGATGTGGTTGTTCCTCCCAAGCTTTGCGGAAAGAGGCACATGAGGTATGTATCTTCAAATGCCACTTCGAGGCAAGTTGAATGGAATTCTCTGACATGATCACGAGGATCTCCCTTTCCTCTATACTTTTTGAACTTGGGTGTTTCAAACCCTCATGGAAAAGGTGGCATATAAAGAGTCCTATCAAAGGGATAGGGACAAATGTCATTGAGTGAGAATTGAGTAGTCTTTACACCACTACGAAGTTGTTGGGCGAGATTTTCAACTTGTTGCCTCAACATCTCGATGTCATTTGGAGGAGGAGGTGGTGGTGGATTACCTTGAGGAATGTTATATCTGATGTGATCTCTACCCCTTTCTTCCTCATTGCGACTTTGTCGTTCTGATGCTTGTCTTAGTTGTGCAAGATCAAATTTAGAGGGGAGTTTGGCTCCTTCTTGAGCGAGCTTTAAAAAGTGAGCATTAGCATTGCTCCTGAGTATTTCATCGAATAGTTTATTAAAGAGAGGGTTGTGTTGTGCCCTTTCTATTGCCGTTGGAGTAGGAGTACTTGGATTTTCATAATTTGTGTTGCCTTCAAGAGCTTCTTGGAATTCAATGAGATTTTCCTCCTCTTCCTCTTTGAACTCAAGTTGTCTAGTTCTAGATCTGGTTTGAGCCATTCTGTTTACAAGTTTTTGTTGAAGTTGGGTGAAAATGATGATGAGTTGTTGATGAAATGAGAGATTGATGTTTGGTGAATTGTTTTGCATGTGGATCTCTAACACTTAAAGGTAGATGTGACCAAAATTCTTTCTTTGAATTGCTTGTTGTGTTTTAATAAGGTTTGATATGATAAGGTGTAGAGAAATCTGAGATGTGTTACAGATTTAACTACCTAGCAATGAGAGGATTCACTCATAAACTAGTTTTTAACCCGCGTAGATATGTCTCTTAGGATGAGCTTATCCTAGATGTAGAAACAATCTAAAAGTGATTTGTTGTATTTGATTCAAGCAATATCTAAAAGAGAACTTAGGACAAGAACCTCTTAATGTTTTGAGAGTTGAAAGATGGAGTGATGATGTGTGAATGTTGAAATGGATGAAATGTTTTTAACTTCAATAGAAACTTTGTGTTACAAAAGGGACAAACTTTGCCTCTTCTTGTTCAGGAGTTGGTGGTTCTTCTCGAGCTACGTTATATGTGATGCAAATTTGGGGAAAGAAATCAGGATTGATTTTACCTCCTTTGTTCTTGTGATAACTCAAAGCTCTATATTGCATAAAAGCTCCGTGGTTCAATGACTCTGGATCAAATTTGTTTGATTTTCCTTGAAGGTATAGACACATGCGACGTAGGAAGGTTCTATGGGAGACAAAGATTTGTCTATTTAGATAGAAGAATTTCCTCCTTTTGATTAAAGTCTTGGAGCTTAATGGTCTTTTCTTCAAGTTAATGTATTGATGAGGATTCTTCTTTCTGAAGATGTGAAGAATGGTCATATATTTTGATACTTTTCTCTTTGTTTTTGATCTTTTTGTTTTGATTGTTTGGTTGGTTTCTGAAAGATGTTTGTGTTGGATGGAAACTTGTTTTGATTTGTTTTGATTTTTCTTTGACAAGAAAACAAAGTAAGCACACAAACACAAGAATGTTGCCTGAAAAGGCACAAATAAGTATGGGTCTAGATCAACCCAATCTTTGGACTTTGTATGACCCTTTTTCCTTTAAATGCTTTTTAAGGTGTTCTTCCAAAGCCTAAAGTCGGCTCAATTTGTAGTTGGTCTTGACTCAAAAATGAAAACACTTCAAACACTTTTTATCCCTAAGGTCAAATGGCCAGTTGTGATAAATTTAGCCCACATCTTGATATTTCTTCGACTTTGGTACTACATACCTTATGAATCCCGCCGTGGCAGGTAAGGATGTGATATACCAAGTCTTGCACGAGCATAACAAATAGATGATCCCTATGATGAGGGAGTCACCACTTTCATCAAGCCACAAGTGAATTTTCAAAAAGCTATGTTTCTACTCAAGGAAATATGTATGGTGAGTATCTTGGGAGCAAAACCATCTACGCTCTTGCACTGAATTGTATCTCAAATATTCTCATTTAATAGAACGGGTGGGCTTCTACTTAAAGGTGTTTTAGTAATTTTTGATGTTTTTGGATATAAGTTCATTATGCAGTGACTCACTTAAGAGCCTTGTAACTTGTGGTGGGGCCCATATGTCCTTTCGGCAAGTTACACTGTAGGAACAACTATACCCAAGGCTACAACTTTCGCTCTCACCTGATTTCTATAGCGGCTCAAAGGATTTACCGCGCGAGGTCGTTCCCAAGAGTGATGTGTCTCTTGGCAGGCCTCTCTTAAAAAGATAAAATTTTTGAGTGTTACTAACACTTTTCTCTTGCACCTAGGACCACGAAAGCCAAGGGAGAGGATAGTGTGTGTTAGAAGTAGGACCACTCGACCAACTCTTTGCACAAGCGTGCCAAACACGAAAAACACTTGTCCTTTTTAACTGATTTTCATTGCAATGTGATCTAACTATTTGGAGATGTTGCTCCAACAATCATGGTGTTCTTTTTAACTTTCAAAGGCAAAGGTTTGAATAAACTAGAATTTTGAAAATCCTGGTCAACTTAATTTAAAGCACGTATGCATGAAGTAAATCGCTTGCAAAATTGAAACAAGTTGACTGTGAATTTTATTTGCACCAAAAAGGAAGTGTGGATTGTGAAATTTTTGCTTAAGTTTGATGCTAGAAATAAATTTGTCTTGTTGATTTTAAGCACCAAATGAAAAATTAAGCCTAAACTTGCAATAAACAAAGTTTGTTTTGTTCAGTTTTAAGGCACCAAAAACAAATGATCCTAACTAGAAAGAAAAGAAAAGTTTTTTTTTTTTCTTTTTGTTCAATTTTTAAAAAACCAAAAACAAAATTTTTATTTTAAGGAAGTGAGTTTTAGACTTGCACAAAAAGAATACAGTTAGTAAAATCCACACCTAAGGGGGGGCTTCCACAAGCCTAAAATAAATCAATTTTTCGGTTACAAGGCCTTCCTTACAATGTTCTGTTACAATAGCGCTAGTATGTGTGAAAATAAAAGCGCTAGTTAACCAAAAACACATTTTTACAGAAACAAAAGCGCTAAAAGAAGAATTTGACAGTAAATACAAAAGCGCTAGAACAAACTCAAAAGCACTAAAACAAGCACAATAGCGCCAAACTTGAGACAATAGCGCTATTGTAAAAACAATAGCACTAAAATAACAAGTTTCAATAGCGCTACAACACGATCAAAAGCGCTAAAGCATGACTTGTGTGTCAATTTCAACATTCAAACATGTTAGTTGGTTTTTTTTAAAAAGTTTTGGGTGCTTGGATTCACGTCGGGTTCACCAAATGATGCTCTGCAAAATACCCAAAGTTTAGACTGGAACCTATGGTATTATAACACACAAAAACAAGAAGAAACAAGATTAATGTTAGTGTTATTCAACCAAAGATTAACCTAAGCAGGGATATCGAAAGAGATACTAAGATCATGCTAACATATTTAACAAATGAAACAAATATAAGGAGGCATCTCCAAATGCCTCTTAACATGTTCTTAGCTCCTTCTCCTTTGTTCCTCTCCTCTCCAAGTTCCAAAATAGTGTAGGTCTCAACAACTTTTTGCACTATGGATGCTTATGGAGATTCAAGATTGTAAATGATCTCAAGCTTATGCTATGGAAGTGTAAAATAAACTAGTATTAGATGCTAAGATGCTAAAATGATTTATTTTAGACCAAAATAACAATATATGTGATTTATGATAAATGCTCTCTCTAAAATTCACTATAGATTAAATGCATACAAGTTTTCAGGATCTGGATTATGAAGAAATGGGCTCTATTTATAGGAAAAATGGAGCAATGAATGGTTGAGATTGAGTAATCTCAACAAGGGTCAGGATTGAAAGATCTTCAATCCATGTGATGGCTTTCAACCCAATCCTAGGATGAAAAGTGTCAATATGAGATAGGTTGAGAGGAGAGGGAATAAGCATTAAATGCTTGACATGACCTGGGAGTCAACTTGGGGGTTAGGGTAAAGGTTGGGTTGAGTGAATAAATTCTTTATTCAAAGAATAAAGCTTTTATCCAATGGATAAACTCTTGTGCAAGGGTAAGAAGGGATAACCATGGTCAAAGCAATAAATATTTGAGGAGACACATGAGTGCAAGTTGAAATAACCATAAATGGTTATGTAAGAGCCATTAATGGTCATGTAAGAGCCATTAGTGGTTTTGGAAGACTTTGAAGGTTAAATTGTTGAACACATAAAGCAATAAATGCTTTTCAAAGACTTTGAAGTCTTTGAGAAGTGTCTCCAAGTTGCTTAGGAATGTGACAATAATTAGGGGATGGATTAGGCTAATTAGGAAGGGGTTTAGAAGAATCTAGAAGGGGGTTAGGTTTGCGAGTGGGTTTGGTGGGTGAGGGAAAATAGGATTTTATTAAAATAAAATTCATTTATTTCAATAAATGTGTGCAAGTTGCATTTGTATGAAAATGCAAGTGGGTGGGGGGGGGGGAATAATGATTTAAATAAATGTTTAATTTAATTTATTTAAAAGAGGAAAAGGGGGATTTAAATTAAATAAATAATATTTATTCATTTAATTGATTTGTGGTTTTGGTTGAATGAATGAATTAAAATAAATTGAATAATTTATTTAATTAATAGGAGAATGTTTGAAGATGAATTAATTAAATATTAATTTAATTAATTGATGGCTTAGTGGATTTTTAATCAAATAAATAGGAAATATTCATTTAATTAAATTGGACAGATTTATGTGACTACAAATATTATTCAACCAACATGACTAATTCAACTTATGTCTTCAAGCCCAAACAGATAAATTAGTTTCCCTTCATAAATGAGTCTCCAATCGACATATCAGATCTTATTAACAAGAGTTGGAAACCAACTACAAAATCATATTGTCCTACAATTATTCATCTTGCTCCACATCATTGATTTTACCTCCCACATCATTTGGTCTTCATTGATCAAATAACCCATGTGGCCAATTTGCATATCGAGCTGCAATTGTGTCATCGAACCCCTCTGGTTTGGTCAAATTCTACTGTTTGAAGAATTTCGCCCAGACTCGGCTTCCATCATAGTGAAAGAACTTTCTTATTTCTATATCTTCCACTTTCTACAAAGGACTGATTGGGTCATGGAGAAGTGCCATGTTACACTGAAGAGATAAATTTTATCTCGGAGACATCTAAACCATCACATCAAAACATAGGTATTTTGATGTAATTACAAGCTTCGTCTAAAAGGGAAAAGGTCTTGTCGAAAGGGCAAGTCATCCCGAAAAGGCATTTCTATCAGCTCACCATCACATGATCCACACAACGGGAGACCTAACCAACCATCACCAAAAAAGCACCATAAAGCACAAGGGAGACAAGGCCCGCACAACCAACACAGACCAGCCATTTGCCGACACATGTACATAGCGAACACCTAGGCAAGGCGGTCCCGACCATCAGAGGTTGAAGATTGGCTAGAAATCATAACCAAGAACAACTTCCATGTTTCTAGTTGGGAGTGATATGATGATAAGAGGCTTTGTACCATGGGGTCCACACAACCAAAACACAACCAACCCATGACCACCATGTGCACACTTGAGCCTAAAGAGGGAGAGATCCACTAGCAAGAAAGAATGGTTTCAGTGTAGTAAACAAGATTGCATAGAGGGGAAAAGGTTTCACCGAAAGGCTCTGTTGGACAATATATTTGAAATCAAAAGTTTTCCCAAAGCCGTGAGAGCTAAAAGATCAGCGGCCAAAATATCATGTCGAGCATCTCAGAAAGAGTTTCACTGAAAGAATAGTTTCATCGAAATAAAGCATAAAGTGTAAAACAGTAAGTTAAGATGACTTCGACAAAATATCTCTTTCGGTAAATAAAAGAGACCACTCATCGATATTTCAGTTTCATCGAAAAATGAAAGGCAAACAAAAGGTGAAGTCGAGGAAATACAATTGCCGAAGAGGCTTAAAAAACATTCATCGAAAAGCAAATCTTATCGATAACATTATATCGATAAAAACAGAGGGGTTTCATTGATAAAAGGACATCGAAGAAAAAAGGTTTTCGGAAGGCTTGCATGAACTTTCACCGAAGAGTAGAACTCATCGAAATATGATTTTGATGAAACTCGCGAATGACTCATCGACAGAAATTTCATCGAAGAAAGAATGATTTCAAGGAGACTAGAAGATGGTTTTTCAACAAGGGCTATTCATTGATAAGGTGATATCGAGGAAAATGAACTTTTGATGAAAGATCAAAGTATTTAGCCAAAGATAAGGGTTTCATCGAAAACTCGATTCACGATCATTTCAGTTGAACAATACTTCCCACGAAGGAATTCAAAGCTCAAGTGGAGGATGTCACATCTGCAGTTAAGTTTAAACATTTGAATAGCCATTATAAATGCAGAGACATTAACTATTGCACAAGTTGCCCATATAATTACAGCTGAATTGATTGAATTTTCATTAGAACCAGATTGTTACCAAAAGACGGAAAGTTGCAACAAGTTTGCTGAAGTTTGTAAACGACAGACAGAAGGAACTTCGTATATGGAAAATCATGTTAAATACGAGGGTGCGCTAAAAAGAGATCTTCAAGAATTGGATGATGGGAGCCCTATTGGAATGCCTTCGATTTATAAAGAAGGAGAAGTAATATCTATGGAAGATTGGTGGAATGAACTTATAAGCGTCAAGGATCGGGCTCTGTCAAAACTAGATCGAAGCAAAGACATGGCCCCTATCGTCAACCAGGTGATACTCGAATACCTTTCACAGGGAGAAGCATTAAAGAAACAGAGCATCAAGATCAAGACTTTTAAAGAAGATGATTATATTCATCATTTAGGGATTCTTAATCTCTTTTTACTTAAGTTTGTTAGAAATGTTCAAATTGATAATTAGTATTTCGAAAAGACAAGTCTTTTCATAGATGACATTTGCTCTCATATATATATGAGAGAGGTTTCTTGTAATATTTTAAAAAAGAGATATCAGAGGAACAAGATAGTAATGTATGACAGCCTATAAGCTTTCTGTTATACAAATTTTGATGGAATACATAATATAATCAGTCGTCTTTTCTTTGCATATGTGCTCTAGATTATTTGATTCATTGTTGGCAGTTGCTTGTGATATTATCTAAAGGAGATAAGGTTATTCATATTCTTTGAGTGAGATTTATGTTGTATGTCATAAGGTTGAAATAAAAGTTCTGCTTGCGAATTGTAATTGTTCTTTGCAGTGCTTACCTGGATGGTCCCTTAAAGGTAGGGTTAAATTAATTCAAGCAACTTATGATATAGGCATTCAATTGATCTCATAAGAAATAATAACTGATAGATCCATAAAGGGGTGGGTTTAAAAACTGTCTCACAAGTTCACACAGTAAGTCCTAAAAGAATATAAAGACTCTGTAGCCCAGACAACAAAGAAGGCACTGGCCATTTATAAATTACACTTATCACCATATTCATCATATGTTATTTTAAAGCAATTGGAGTAATTGAGTAGGAAATATAGAATAAGTTGGCAGTAGTGTATTTAAAGATCGAATAGCTTCTACAATAACAATCTTGAACTCATCTACTATATCTCCATCCTAGGAACTTATGCCATTCTGAGATAGGAGGAAACCAGATCAAGATACTTAATCTGCTATAAAAAGCACTCGTCATTGAAAACAACTAGTGAATAGGTATACCCGCCTAGGTCCTGCAGAGCCTAAAGTGAGAGAGTTAGTAACCAAATAGGTTCACTCTATAAGTTGGCCAAGTCAATTGGAGGGTTTGATCATAGGAGTTGGCATTTCCTTAGAACCTATCCAATCTGTTGATTTGAGACCCAACAGGCTCCTTTCACTGAAAAGAAGGATGTCGCCAAAATAGGAGACCATCACACTAAAATTGAACTTTGTGGGTATAACAATGAAGCCCAATAAGACAAAAAGATGGTCTTGCCAAAACATGGGGTTACACCAAAATGCAATGTGTCACCAAGATGACATAGGGATTTCACTGAAATCTACCATCGAAGGGTTTTCAACATTTCTTAGTTTGCAACTTGCACAAATCAGAAGCGATAATCTGACCATGATGGGAGACATATTTGACACATCATGCCAACACTGATTTCACCCTTGTTCACCTCATCTACAACTGCAACTCATATCATCTACAACATTTGTGTAGTATAACACAACATGTTATGCACAACTGCATAACCTATGTGTTATGCACTCTCTAATAAACATCAATAATCAAACCCCATAGGAAAACCATGACACCTCCTTTAATTAAATAATAAAACCCCGCAAACATTAATACACATAAAAAAAGATCAAATAAATCACTCTCCAATAAACATATCCATTTTAGGTGCTAAGATGTCCAATTAATTGACCAGATAGTGAAAACACAAAAAAATGAATAAAATTTACTTGGGCAAAATATGGAAAAAATAGTAGTAGATTTGAGTAGATGACTCTACCAACTTTCCGATAATATATAGTTTGCGAAAAAAAAAGTTTGGATGTGCAATATATGGCCCCGAAAGCGTGAAACTAAATTTCTAACTTTGGAGGCCTACTACAAACAATAGGAGTAGAATCTAACAAAACCACCTACACCACTGTATTGGCGTTGGAATTAGATTATAACCATATCTTGTTTGCACAATTTTGACTATATATGAACAAGTTATGGTCAAAAAATTGGAAGTAGGCTAATTTGGGAAAATAAAGCTTAGAGATGCATGCACAAGCAAATGGAGGATGCTTTAGATTGCTGGATAAAAGGGTGAACCCAAATCGGACAGAGCATGCTTTGAACTACTAGATAAAAGGGTGAGCCCAAATTTGACAAAGAATGCTTTAGACCCCTTGATAGAAGGGTGAACCTAGATTGGATTGATCACACTTTAAATCATTGGATAAAAAATTAAACCCTAAAGCACCTTTCAAACCATTGGATAAAAGAAAAAACCATGTGGAGCAGCTTTTGGACTGTTGGATATAAGGGTGAGCGCAAATCGGATGGAGCATGCTTCAGGCCGTTGGATAAAAGGCTAGACCCTCAAAAAAGTTCACAGACATATATTTTAGTGATTTGATAGGAAAATTTAGGGTTTTTGGGCCTCCTGAGTGTGATGGTGACCTCTGTTTTTCTCCAAAGTGCCCAAAATTTTTATTGACCCCTATATTTTGCATCAATTTTTGTTTCCTCAACTAAATTAACCCAAAACTTCAACTGCACAAATTTTGATGAAAAAAGTCGATATTAGGGTTTTGGGATGTTGCAAACACTATGACAACCTCCTTTTGAGCCTAATGTGCATAAAATAATCCCTCAATGTTGGAACCCTCAAGTATATGGACATGAACTTAATAAATTTGTAGCTCTGATACCATGTAGAAGCAAAGATTGAGCTCTAACACCATGTAGAAGTTGATGATACAACCACAAAAGCCAAGAATCATGTGTAAGAAAAACACCTATTGAATACAAAAGATATCGAGAGAGAAAAATATACTCAATAATCTAATAATTTTATATTGATTGCACAAAGAAATATAATTATATCGAACAAATGAAACCCTATTTGCAAAACTCTAATGTAAGATTAAATTAGCTAATGCCAAGTGTCACATTTGTAATGAATGAGACAACTTAAGCTATTATTAGCCTAATTTAATAAAAGGAAAATATACCTAAGATTAGCTTAAGTAAAAAGGTAATTAAATGACTTAATTAATAAATAATTAGATAAAGTGTCCCAATTACTCCAACATCAAGTAACGTCCAATATGTTTTTATGCATTCTAATGTCAATCATGTTGATGGCGATCCTTTTCTTTAGACATCTGGTGATTTCATGGTCTCCAATCCCACACCATTTGCATAATAATCCTATTGTGTTATAGTTTCTATAGTAACCTCTTGTATACTATCCCCATTCATTTGATTTTCAACATTATACAATAGGATGACCTTTAGATTCATACTATATGTAACTCTAACCTCTCCCTCTTTAATTTTGGTAGCCACATTGAGATGTATTATTATTCCATAGGTTTGGTGAATTAATTACTCACCCAGTGTAAATAACACTTTCACACTCCTACTCCTTAGATTATATGGGCAGTCTTTAATCAAATGAACCATAGCTTGACAAATTTTGTAAAATGCTTTTATAGAACAATTATTTTTAATGCATGACATTCACTTTCACATTTTGTACACCAAAGTCCTTTGCTTTCATTGTTGGATCCTCATTTTCCTTCAGTTCCTTCATCATCCACATTGTATCCCTTCTCAAGGTATGCATAATTCTATATTCCTTCTCACTAATATTATCTTAACTTTCACCATCCTCTATTTTTGTTTTTCTAGGGGAAGACATTTTGTTTTCACTCTCTATATCCAAGTAGTTTTGGAAGTTCAGTCAACTTCTCTATATTAGTTAATGGTTTTGCACCTTAGGGTAATTAGAAAGCATCATAGCCAATAGAATATATTTTTTTAGCCATTTTATATTTAAATTATCTCACAAGTTTTAGGATACCTCTAGAGACATTGTGATTCATTGCCTACGAATTTCAACAAATTTTGCCTTTTAATACCAAGACGATGTCACCATGTTTATATCCTAACACAACCTCAATTCTCATAACCTTCTTACTAGAGATTTTGATTCAATAACTTTGATGCTTCTCTTGCACTATCAAACATGTGACAATCCTCAACTCTTCATTCTTATTAGTCACTAACATGAATCTATTATAGTCTTTATTAACCTATATCAAGATCTAACGACTTGAATCTATTAAATATGACCTAATATATTTTAAAAAAATGATGCAAAATTTATACATATTCTTCTATTTGATAAAAAAAATACTTTAATTAATGAAATAAATAATAATACATACAAAAATAAGTAAAATATATATCTTTATTTACACAAGAAGTTATTACAAAGGTAAACCGAAGGTAGTTAGCCAAGGATCAAACTACTTTTCCTTGATGACACTAAGGCCATTTGAAGGACAACAATTGCCACAACACCACTATCATCTACTAACTAAATCCTATAACTACCCAAAAGCTAACAATCACTTAATACATAGTCAAATATAACCATATTAACAAAACAAAATAAAGGCATTATATGTTGACTACATTGTCCTCAAAGAATGAAAATTTCATCTTCCTATATGATGAAGAAAACAAGCAAGCATCAACTAACAATACATAAGACTTTCCAAATGTGTGATAATTTTATAAACTTGTGACAACAATGTAGATAAATGAAAACCTTTAAGTTGACACTTCCCACTATTAGAGAACTAAGGAGGAAAATTGAAAGTACACATGGGGCATAAGTATAGCCAACATATCTAAAATGCATGCTAATGTAACTCACCAATGACCACGCAGTTAAAGGATTTATGGTTCAATGCCAAACAACTAAGGAACCCCATTTCATAATATAATGGGAAAATTTTGCTCAATAACCCCATAGATATTAGTGTTGCTATCTAGAAATATTTTCTTCCCTTTCAAAGCCATGTCTAACACTATTTTCTAACCTTATATCTATTGAACTTCTTGAAGTGCAAATACTTGGAACAAATGTGTTGTTGAATCCATACAACAACAAAGGAATCTAAATTATTGAATCCCACATAATTCATTAAACTAACTAACTATGAATGTTCTTTCCCTATTATGTACTATTAAGAAGGCCTACAAGAGATACATGCTAGGAAATTATTATATATTGCAATAAAAAACTACAAGCCATTGAGCAATAAATTAAAATTAATGAATTGAAAATCCCTTATTTTACACAATTAATGGGAGATCAACCAACTAAGGAACAATTGATCGAGAAAGTATACAAAAGATAATCAAGAGCAATCCCTACAACAATATATATAGATAGGGGCATAAAAGATAATCCATCCAATATTTGACAAATGAATAGTCTATATTGTGTTATAGTAATGAATAGTTTTTATGATAAATGACAATTTACATTTGTTGAATTTGAACCATATTCTAGTGATAGAGTTGTTCATCCATATTATGTAGAATGATAGTCACACTACAACAATGACCAAGAGATTGGGCCCATTTATGGGCCTTGTCGGGTGAATCCAACTTGTGATGATATGCTTTCGGTTAAGTGGGAAGTACATCAACAAGGATGGTACAAAGAAAAATTTGATGGTGCTTCAAAGGGTAATCCTAGAGTATCAGGTACAGAGTTTGTGATCAAAGATTGGAAGGGGAATATTTTGGTGATGGGAGCTCAAAAACTCTCAGAAGGTAAGAATAATGAGGCAGAGGCTAAAGCAACTCTTTTGGTTGTTCATCGGGGGATTAAATTGGGTGTGTAGAAACTATATCTAGAGGGTGATTCACAAAGCATTGCTAATGCAATCATTAAAGGTGAAGTTCAAGCATGATTTTTAAATAAATTTATTTGTAAAATAAAAAATGATTTAAATTTGTTCAGAAACTACACTATCACACATATGAGAAGGGGAGGTAAGGAAGTCGTTGATGTCTTGTCCAAGTGGGTGACACCATTTGAAGAGGTGGATGAAAATCATGTTGAGGATTTCAAAGATATAGAGGTAGATGATGTGGATGGTTGTGTATAGCGGAGCCTTTAAATGAATTAATTATTTGGTAAGGATGAGAATGTGGGGATGTGATGGGGAATTATTTATAGGTGTTTGGGCCCATTTTTTGATGCATTTGGTGGCAGTGGTTGTTGAGGTGTTGAAAGGGATGGAGGCTACGTTTACCTTGTATACAAAGTGGAAACAATTGACATTTGTGGGGGATGTCTCTACAAAGAGAATTAAGTGTATTTTCAAGTTTGGCAATGATGCCTTTGTGCAAATAATGGAGACACTGCTAGGGGAATGTTTTCTCAAAACAATGCATAAGTACAGAGCAAATATGGATGTGGTGTCGATGTTGATGGCATGGGTTTTGTAGTTGGGAGAACATAAAGATGTCTTGGTCCAAGTGTTGTGACAGTGTGTTGAGGACGTCTAGCTTTGTGGGTTGTTGGAGCTGTTCGATATGGCCATGCCTAAGGTAGGCTTTGATGTAGGTGAAGGGTTTGATATTGATAAAAATTATGAACTGAGGGAATTGGTGCCCTTCATCTGGTGGCCATTTAAGATTGATAGAGATGAGTGCAAAGCAGAAATGACCATTGGTTGTGACTCTCTCAAGCTCTACTTGCAAGAGAAAGAGGTGGAGTCTTGAGGCAACGATTTTGGTGAACCTGCAATGAAGAATTCAAGGGGTAAGGGAAAGAGGAAAATGGTTGGTGTGTGGGGGTTGAAGCAAAAGAAAAGGGTGATAGCGTGCACTAATGCTATTGTGGGAGGTGAAGTGTGGAACAATGTTGGTGAAGGACTGAGCAGGCAATCTCCAAGCATGCCCTAGTTTCTGGAGGGGCACGTGTCTCGGGGTCTCAATGCTTTTTTTTTTTTGTCTTTTGGTTTCAAAATGATGGCAATTATAATGATTTTCTATGTTTATTGTATATTGTTATATTTGTTATTAAAGGGACGTCTGTGGTATAGTTTTTGAAGTTTGGTTTTCGGGTAGTTTGTAATTCTACCTTGAGTTGGTAGATTTGGGGTTTAATTTTGGGAAATTTTTGAATGAAACCCTTGGAATATTGTATGTGTTGGCAAGTTTTAAGAAATCCAATTGGTTGATTGCTTGTTCTGGTGGTATGGTAGAGTTTTGGATAGTGTTCATCTGCATAATGCAAGCCTTTTGATACTTTGATATGTTGATATGTAATTTACTCTTTATTAATAAAAAATACATATTACCAACCAAAAAAAAAACAATGACCAAGAGATTAAACCATATGATGAAAAATAATAGATGTAAGAAAAATAGAGAGGTTTTATGATGGGAGTAAAATAGATGGACCATAAACAACCTATGCATGTAGTGGAACCAAGGCGTATGATGATAAACAACAATACTACATGATGTATATTGTAAAAATATACTATATTATGGAGTAAAATTTATCAAATCATATGATAACCAATAAAAGTCTAATTATAGTTTGCATAGTGACAAAGAAAAAAATATGTCATAAGGCAGGTGGTTTGATTATAGTACCACAAAGTTGTATGGTGAGGAAAATAAGATAATTTAGTGAAGCTGATTTCCTTTGTTGGAACAAAAACTATTCGGTTTGTAAAACTTGTATTGTTGTTAAATCACATAAACTATCAAACTCTTTAAGTCATTATTTGTTGGCTCCTCTTTGTGAATCTTTGTAGCTTTAAAAATTATAGTTTGATAGAAATAATTTATAGCCCTCCATTCACCAATGAAATCGACCACAAAGAGAATTCATTTCATCTTCTGAGCATGGCTATAATTCCAAATTCTCTTC
This sequence comes from Cryptomeria japonica, assembly GCF_030272615.1. NCBI lineage: Eukaryota > Viridiplantae > Streptophyta > Pinopsida > Cupressales > Cupressaceae > Cryptomeria > Cryptomeria japonica. Next base: position 566,893,221 of record NC_081413.1, read on the forward strand.
AACATTTAACTCCATTAAACCTTGATCCTACATTTTTATACATTATTTTTTAAATTCCAAATTTGACAAATCTAAGGAAGCTACTTCCTTATCTACTACTTGGCTCTTTAAATAAATTATATGATTTTAATCCTTATTTTTTGTCCATATTGTGTTCCTTTACTAATTGTAATCATCTTGTTGGCATTATGTTGTCATTGATGTCAACCGGTATTGAATGGTTACCAGTGAGTAGGTAGTGGTGACTGGTATGGGTAAATTAAGTAATGATATCAATCAGTATGAAGAATGGAGTGTGTAGGTGGATAGTAAAGGTATGTTACCGATATACATGAAGTGAAGCATCTACTGATAAAGCAGGTCCACCGACACACAAGCAAAGAAGCAAATAAGAACAAAGGGATGTGACCATTGACAGACAAAGAGAAGAATAATGGAATTGGTAACTGGACTTAGTGGATGGACCAACATGTTTGATGGAAGGCCAAGTTGATCCACCGACAAAGAAGAGATCAACATGTACAAAGTTCCACTGGTGAAGTTAGGTTATACCGGTAAGGTGTGTTGAACCGGTAGTGAGTCTTGGTCAGTGAAGGATGTCAAAATGACTTTGTAGTCTGAGCAAAGGTAGATGTTGACAAGGATGACAAGTGGCAACCAGGTGGCGAGCACACAAAGATTGGTGAAGTATTCATTGATGTAGTAGTCTGACGAGCAGGTCGACATTAATGAAGAACCCGCAAATCATGGGACAATGGCTGGATGTTGCAGCTCGAGGAAGACAAAGTGGCAAGGTGATTGAACTAACCTTGTAGGATGATTAGATCTTTGTACTCGTTGGTTGAAGGAAATAGTCAAGCCATTAATGGTGATTGGCAGAACAACACAGAAAATCATGTCATAGACATCCAAAAATAGAAAATTCACATTGAAAAGTGAGGAGATGGAAGTGTTGTTTCATGTCATGCATATCACCATTCCAGAAAAATAGATCAAATCAGATCTGATACGGATTGAGTTGGTGAAGGAAAACACTAACACGCCACCGTTTGAATGTTACTTTTGGTGGGAACCCTCATAGATAAATATGTCAAATCGAGATTGAAATTTTTTTTTTTTTTATGCAAGTTGTGAGAGAAAAAGAGAGCCCGAGCAAGAAGAAAGACTATCTGCCTAAGAGTTATTTCACAAAGAGTTAGCATGTGTGTTAGCAGGCTGAATCAGTGAGAGTTTCAAACCGGTAGAGACTGGGTAACTAGTAAATTGTTATAATCTTAATAGTCAAGCATACTGGTAGGTATTGAAAGGTTAGGAAGGCATCCAAGTGTGAAAATGTGTAGGGTGAGGTTCTGAGAAAGAGAAGAGAGGAAGAAAGCAATGGGTAAGAGATCATAGAGAGCAATCTGATAATCAATAGAAGAAGGATTGGTGAAACAAAGGAAGTTGTTAACTAGTTGACATCCATTGATCAGGTGTTGTAGAACTCATTTGCAACTAGGTGCTATCATTGCATTAAAATTGTATTTCATTATATTACACGGAGTTAGTGCTTGGTGCAGGGGTTGGTGCCCTAAATCATTGCAGTCTGTTGTTTCATTGTGAGGCTGGATTGGAGCAGTAGAATCCAACAACATTTGTCACTGAGGTTTTTCCCATATTGGGTTTTCCTCGTACATTTGGTGTTGTGGGTTATGCATTTGTCTATTTGCCTCTTTTGATATCCACTCTTATCTTACGGGTTTGATTGTTTAGTGTTTAGGTTGTTAACCAGTACTCCAATCTTGGTTTAAAAAGAAAAGTTTTTAGGAACCATTGATTCACCCCCCTTTCAGCGGTACATTGTGTTCATCACATATTTGGTTGAAACTATCCAACCTTGACATAATAAAACATTATGTTTTCTTTTGGAATGAAATAGCCACAAAATCCAACAAAAGTACTTAGGATTTGATAATTACCTTTCAACCCATTAAAAATCCAAGTACCTTAATATGTAGCTGGTTTGCACCTATTGATTAAAAAGTTGGGGGCCAAATGGTCAACTTGCCTAGACTTATTAAAGTGTCTTCCAAAAGTATTTTCACACCAGATCCACCATCAACAATTGTATTAGTGATATTTCTTCCAAGGATCTCTGTATCTACTATATTCTTTGTTTCTTTACCTTGTTAACTATTGTTAATATTACATTGATTGCTTGATCACTTTGAAATATAGGTTTAGTTATTGGGTCTTCATTCTCTCTAGACTCCAAATGGGTTGTACCATGCATCACATCATTATTCCTTGATGCAATATTAGTTATTTCATTTCTAATTTGAAGAATATTTTATAATAAATCCACTACATTTTGTTTTCACTCTCTATACCCACGACCCAATTGTATGCTTTTGTATAAGAAGAGGGTGGTACTACCTTCATCTTCTTCTATAGTAAGGGAATGAGGCCTTTGATGAACCATCTCTTCTTAATGCCTTTAGTTGGTTTATTTTCTATATTTACTAGGAGTTCCTTGAGCCTCTAATTATAGTCTCTAACATTCTCATGTTACCTTGTTTCATATAATAAATCTCTACTATAATTTAATTATCATTCCATAGTAACCCAAACTCCTCTTCAAAATATTTCTTCGATATTTCTTAAAGAGTTTTGGAGTCTAGGTCAAATTTTGTGTACCAGTCAATGGTTATGCCACTTAGAGTTGTTAGGATGGATTGTAACTGATATTCTTTATCATCTAGGTTTTTTGTTGTCCAAATCATCACATAAGTTTTATAATGCCTTGAAAGATCTTCTAATCCAATGCCTGTCAATTTTGGCAAATGATGCCTTTCAATACCAAAACTTGATGGGGAATTCACCATATTTCTATCATAATGTAACTAATTCTTGGAACCTATCTATCATGGAGTTCTTATTTTTAAGGATGTTCAGAAGGTATTGAATGATAAATTACAAAATAATATACAAATTTAGATACTCTACTGAGTGTTGATATTCTTGATGACTAAGATTAAGAATGTTAGGTTGATACATGTGTCTATACATAAGGTTTTTACAATTTTTATGATTTTAATCCTCTCAAATTGTAACATCTCAAAGATTAGTTTTAGTCGAGAAGGGAAGTCACAATTTTTTTATTTAATTTTTTGTATGTCCTACTATATGGTTGGCTACTTGTAATCTCCCATAAGTAAGGGGTAAGATATTTTCTTATCCAACTATTTTGGTTTTGTTCCAAGTTGTATTTTGAGTGATAATTATATTCTAACTATAATTTTATTATTATAAGGTTTTTTGGACAGTGTTAACCATCCAAGTGAGATGAGCGTTGTACTTGTGGTATATATGTTATTTTTCTCTAGTGTAACAATGATCAATATTTTGTTATTTTGCAAGTACTTAGTCTAATATCCATTAACAAGATCCTGGATATTTTAGAGCAGTGTTGTAATTGAAAGGAAGCAAAGTATGCAAAAATTCTTCCTAGACCAATCTAAGGAGAGAAGATAATTCAAATTTGTAATTCTTTAATAGATACAGTGAGAAGATGCACAACACTTGACCATAAAAAGATAATGCCATAAGATCGATATACATGAGGAAAACCCTTTTAAGAGAGGAACCCCACATTCAAAAGCACAACCTAATGCATTAATATTTAAACAATGAATTTTACAGTATACTTGCAAAGTTACACTCTTTCAGGAGTTCACCACTTGAAAATTTGGGACCACTACCAATAGCATAACAATACCTACAAATCAACCTTTGAAGACCACTCCTCAAGAACCTTATTTATAGATATTATACAAGCTTTTGGAAAGATTCTAGAGGAAGAAACAAGGTGTGGACATCCAAATCCACATGGCACACTTTCTCATTCTTTTTACATAACAAGAGACACTTATACAATATTCTCTTACCCCCATTATAGTTGTCATAACACTTGAATTTCCCTCTCAATCTTCAAAACCTAGAATTTACTAAAAATAGGCTATGATAGATACTTTTACACATCTTACAATTGTCATGGAATATATCATAACTTATAACACTTACAACTATAAGAGAATTTGTTATAACTGACTAAAAATAGTTGATTCTCTTATAGCCTGTCATAACTGAACTTGGGTGCCCAAAATATCCATGCAAAGATGTTTCATAATACTTGTCAAATATGTCATAAATTCCTTTCTAATTTTGGCTCTTTTATGTCATAGAATTTGTCATTCGTTATAAGTCATTATAGCTTCTTACATAGTGCACAAGATGCTGACACATGGATGGAATAATGCCACCTCAAATGGGATGCCAACATCCTCATTTGAAGACAAAAATGTCCATGTCACATTCTCATTAGGATGATAATTCACCATGTAAACTCCCACAAGATGAAAAATTAGTATGTGCATACAAAATTGCATTGGAGCAATACAATAATGTTAGGAAATCGTAAAGGTTGAGACACCTCAATTCCCAACAATATATAGATTATGTTGTAACAAGGTAGAGTTGTACTTTTAGTTTTAAAAAAACAATATACAATATATGTTTAATTTTGTAGATATTGTCTCCATTATTTTGTTGATAGTTTTAGGGGATCAACATATCTTAGAATCACATTAGTTGATCATGTATTAATAATAGTTAGTGTGTGTGGGAAAAGTGGGGGGATGAAACAAATAATACGAATTCAGGACTTGTCCACACACTAATGGGACTCTTGGTGCAAGTTATGGAGCTATATGAAATAGCTCAACTTCCCAAGGGATGTTCTGTAATGCCCCGCTAGGAAACCCCGAAGGGATTAAGCTAAAACACAAGAATAGAGTGCAATAATTTTTTTAAAAGTTAAACACAATATTAAGATACAACAAGATATGCAAGTTCAAATTACATAGTGGAAGACATCAACTAACACCTAAAGAGTTTCCCAACGTGATTACTTAATTACACAACTAACTTAATTTACGCTAATTAATCCAATAAGCCGATTGTCTTGATAAAGAGAAAATTTTTAAACAAGGATAATTTTCTTTCAGCAAGACAAAATATAGATCACAAGATAAAGTTCATCCATTAAGGTTTATTCATACCTTTCGTTCATCCTTTTCATTAAAATTTGAGTCATGCATCTAATTTAATAACACACTTGAATTTCATCATAAACTAACGAGATCTTTCCACGCATTCTTAATTTCCTAAATATATTCCATTATTCTAATCTACATTCTTTCATGATCCAATTTACTGCATTTAAAAGATGACTGCATACATGCATTTACAATTAATTTCATCTAATCCACTTACACATTCAATCAAAATGCCATCCATACATGCTAACACTAAAACATGAAACATAAGAACAAAAGAAACACATAACAAAAAATTGATATCAGAGTTCACCCCTAAAGGGCTACATCTTCGGGTCTGCTCAACTGCAAGACCCCTCTGATCATTTAAATAAGTTAAGGGTACATAAGTTCCACATCATTTACATTCCTGCCATCAAGGTGAATCATACCAATAAACAACCGACCACATTGGTCAATAATTACATAAATGATCCCTACATAGAAATAGATCCAACTGAACATATTAAAAGCTAATAGAAGGTCCATTGCCCGATAGTACTCTAACTAGAGACCTGACCCGCTATGGTCAACCACAAATCAACACTCGACACCTACATAAAGGACAAGACCAGTTATAACACCATCACAAGGCAACAACCAAACTAGAGACCAAAGACCTAAACAGGTACCCCAAATCAGCCAAACTACAGGGTCCAAACAAACATATCAAGGCCTTGCCATTACTTTAAACAAAAGCGAATACAAAAATTAAACTTGAATAGGCAATAACCGGAAAAGGACAATCTTCTTTCCTATTGGTTTAAACAATAAAAGTCGATCAAGTTTTCTAAATGATCTAAGTTTTCAAAAATACATTAACAAAAAAATCACCATTACAAGGTGGATAAATACTGTAGACACCCAAAATTGTCATGTCTAATTAAATAAATATTTTATTTATTTAATTATCTAAGCCTAATTCTTCTATTAATTAAATAAATCTTTATTTATTTAATTAATTCATTTATCCTCTTCTAGCCTTATTTCTCATTTAAATAAATATATTTATTTATTTAAATTATCCTTTTCCTAAATTAAATAAATATCTTATTTATTTAATTATCCCACTTCTTCTATTAATTAAATAAATCTTTATTTATTTAATTAAGTCATTAACCTTTTCTACCCATGACACATGTCATTCATCTCTTAATTCATACACTACCTACCCCTTTCATTATTTTATTATTTTCTTTACCTACCCTCTAATCATAGTCGACCTCCTTTTACACCTCTCATTCTTATCCCTCCATTTCATATAGTGTCTTCTATATAAGGAGATGCTTCCTTCATTATCAAACCCTAATGAATTTGATGCACTTGACTACACTACGATCCTACTTGCAACCACATTCCGTTCTTTGTTGAGCTCTTGTGCACTTAAAATCTGAGAGCAAATATATCAAGCAAGATCAATGGAGATAGGAAGAATGGAGATCCAAACCCTATTGGACATGTGATGGTATAATCTTTGTGATTTCATTTGATTTGCATTGTCTTAGGTAATCTTCATATGTTATGGTGGATCTTTGTTGTTGTTAGGCTAGGGTTTTGTGGTTGAATTCATTTAGCCTTTCAATATCGTTATTATTGTTATCCATTTTCACCATATACAAATACCATTATTGCAAAATTGCCATTTGTCTAATACTCTTTTCAGAGGAAAAGTAAAACTAAACCATTTATTTTACTAAATGAAGATATTATTAACTTACCAATTTTCCAATCTATACATTATTAAATTTCCAATAAGCATAACATTCAAAATTTCAAAATATCCAATGATAAATAATTTATTTTACATGAACTCATATACTTTAGTATTTCATTTCTAAAACTCCTAGATGTCCTATATCATTTAAATCGAAAATAACACATATTCTTGAATAATATATTATTTATAAGATTTTCAATAAAAATATTATTCTGTCTATTCCAAAAAGGTACTTCCTCATTAAGGTTGATACCCAAATTAAATATTAATCATTATATATTTATAATCCCCCGTATAATAAAATATAGATAATTAACAATTTAATAATACACAATTCCAAATTAAATGTTATTTAATATATATATTAATCTCCATTAATAAAATATATATTAATAATAATTTAATATTACACAAGTAAATATTAATTAATATATAATATTAACCTTCATTAATAACCTATATATTAATAATATTTAATTTCTAATTTAAAAAGTATATATAAAAAAAAAAAACTTTAAATTTAATACATATATATTTTTTAAACTAAAAAAAAAAATAGGAGGGCGCAAGCCCACCTCCCATCCATGGGAGTGGGGCAACTGTGCCCTAGCTACGGGATTGCGGCCGCTGCGATGGATGCAGGTCCCTTGGCGTCCACGCAGTGGACGTGGGGAAGCCTACGACCACCCTATGGTTGCAGGGCTTTGCGGCCGTCGACGTGGTCACAAACCCGTGGGCTGAGACCTACGCAGGGGGGAGGCACAGGTTGAGCCCTCAGCTCCCCGTCCTCCAACCCCAATAAAACAATATGCCCAAACAAAATTTAAATCTCGTTTTTACATAAATCCAATTGATTTTTTTTTTTTTAAATCACAGTTCATAAAAACAATAAAAATAAACCAAAACCCCCAATTTTATTTTGTTCATAGTCTATAAATTTTATTTTCCAGAGAATAACCAAGAACACCAATATTGATTTCTTTTTCAAGAATAATCTTGGTTTTTCCAAAAACCAAACTTTGTTGAATATCTAAAACCAAATAAGCAAATCTTGGGCATAAAGAAGAAAATTTCACATATAATGATTTAACAAATCAGTCAATCTTTAACTAATTTCTACTCAAAATCTTAATCTTGAGGGCATTCAAAGGAGGGTTTAAAATTAAAACTCCATGAAGAACATCCATACCCATTCTTTTTGAAAACAATAACCAAATTGATAAACAAATTCCTACCTCAATAAGCATTCCTGGAAAAGATCTGATGAATAGCCCAACCTGTAACTCAAGAAATCCTTCCTTCCCAAAATATTTTCCAAAAATTCTTTTCCAAAATTCTTTCCCAAAAAGCTTTCCAAAAATCACCCCCCCCAAAATATTTCCAAACCTAGGGTTAAATAGAAGAATCTCTTGACCTAATCCCTTATTTTAGAATTTACACAACTTCAAATAAAAAGATAAAATAAATAAATAAAATAAAATAAAATAAAATAAAAGAAAAATCATTCTTTTCAACTATTAAAATAATCTAAACTTGTTGTTCTAATTAAAAATCAAAATGCTTTTCTCCCTCATTTAATTTTAATTTTCTCAATATTAACAAAGCTAATAGTTGTATTTCACAATATTAATGAGGGTAAAATATTTTTAATTAAATTAAAATCTCAAAATCAATCTTTCACACTATATAAAATATATATGAATAAAACTTACTTTTCTAATCAAAATTGATTTTCTTAAATAATTAAAATTAACCTTTCTATTCCAAAAGCAAAAGAGATTAAATTATTTCTATTTCGAATAAATTTAAATCTTCCCTTTCAAAATGCATAAACTAAATAATTTCATGATTTAAAATTAACCATTAAATTAAATTATATAAAAGAAACCTATTTACTTTAGTTTCTTAATTACTAATGCGTAAATGAACACATTAAATCAAAATAACTACTTAGGATTAAATACTCAGTTTTACCACACGCCAAGCACGCAACCCAAGAAAGCCAACCAATACCCGATCTGCAAACCCAAATGAAAAGGGAAATTGACGGACCACAAATGACACTCACTTGAGCATGACTAGGGTAAACTGAGGGTTTTACGACCACCTAACCCAAATTCTAAGAATGAAAGAGGTATACTCAACCTTGTGAATCCAGGTGAAGACAAACCTCGCACCTAAGCAGTACTATACCTGCAATCTCCTGCAACCAAGAGTCACACATACATACATACATACATACATACATACATACATACATACATACATACATACATACATACATACATACATACATACATACATACATACATACATACATACATACATACATACATACATATATATATATATATATATATATATATATATATATAAAGATGTTAGCTCGAGATTAATAACAAGAATCAAGAGGACAATTAAACTTACATAAGAATCGATGCGAAAGCACATTAACAGGTATGCACAATAATCATAATATCTACCTAAAACATTACCTCATGGTATTTCAACCATTCAAGAATGTCACATAAAAAGTCAACCAAGGTCAAACTGGTTTTACAAAGTTGACTAGGGTAGGGGTACTACATGTTCCATTGTTCTCTATCTCACAAGACCCCTCAAGTCAATGTCTTTTCTCTCAGATCATTGAGCAAAGTGACTTAAGGATGACAATCATGAGAATGAGGGATGTTTAATCAATCTAGCACGAATGCAATCCTAAATGTACATGATATTAACAAACATGAATTAAACTAGCATGTATACGATGATAAGATGAAAGGATCAGTAAAAGAGCTATCCTAACATGATACACTAGCTTAATATGATTATTAAAGAGAAATACTTTTAAAATGCTTATTGGACTATTTCTATTCAAAGAGAGACTAAAAACGCTTGATAAAAATGATTTAGATTAGATGCTTAGTAAAATGCCTATAAGTTTGATACTAAAGACTTTATTGTTTTGAAGAAGGGATGGGCTCTATTTATAGGGAAAATAGGGAAATGGATGGTCAAGATTGGATAATCTTATCAAGGGTCAGGATTGAAAGTTAATCAATCTATGTTTACAATTCTCACCAATGAAATCGTGACAATTGTCAACACAAGATTTCTTGAGAGGGGATGTAAGAAGCATTAAATGCTTGAGAAGACCTCATAGTTACCCTAGGAGGTAAGGGTTAAGGTTAGGTTAGGGTTATCCATTGGATAAAGCTTTTACCCAAGGGGTATACTCTTGTGCAAGGGTTAAAGGGATAACCAAAGGTAAAGCCTTGAATGCTTGATGAGACCCTTGGGTTAGACGAGGGTTGAGTTAGAGAGAAAGTCTCTAATCATGCAAGAGGGTTGAGTTAACCATTAATGGTTTGGAAGACTTTCAAGGTTAACTTGTTGAGGACATAAAGCCTTTAATGGTTATTGAAGACTTTAAGGGCTTGAGAAGTGACTTCCTTTTGCTTAGGGATGTGACAATATTTAGGAGACGGGTTAGGCTAATTTAGAAGTGATTAGAAGAATCTAGAAGGGGGATTAAAGAAGCAAGTGGGAGATGTAGGAGAATGCAAGTGGATGAAGGGGAAATTTTAACTAAAATAAATTACTTTATTTTAACAAAATAGATGCAAGTGGGGGATTTAAATAAATTAGATTTATTTATTTGAAGTGAACAATTTAATTAAATGTAAATTTAATTAAAAAGAGTAGAAAGGGGATTTTAATTAAATAAAGTGATTTATTCAATTAAATGATATGAAACCCCTAAGTGAATTTAATTAAATAAATTGAATAACTTATTTAATCAAATAGATGAATGTGAATGATTTCATTAAACAAAATTTAATTAAAATAGAGGAATGGGTTAAAATGAATATTAAATATTCACTTCGGAAAGTGGTCATTTTTATACGTCTACATTTTGCCCCTCTTTGAAGTGACGCGTGTGCACATGTTAATTCAAAGAAAAAATTGATGTGTTGCCAAAATTTGATCGGTGTGATGTCGTGTGTTGAGATGTCAATGTTGTGCCCCAAATTTGATAAATGATATTGATGATGCCCCCTCAGGAGATGAATCAAAAATTGTTTGAAAATTTTCTTGAGTTGATAAGCACTTGTACTTGAATTGATCGCATTTTTGAATGTTGTCTGTGTTTAATGCGTACTAATTGATTCATCTCCCGACAAAAAATGATGTTTGATAGGGTTAAAAGTGAGACCACGAGCAAAATACATGCCCCACCTACTAACCGTAATTTACTTTTACCCTATAAAAAGGTGAAAAGTGATTTTATTTGTATCATTTGCACCTTTTGACTTTTGGTGAGAGTGACATTTGGAGAGTGACAAGATGTTGCTCCCTATGCTTCGCACCGATTCGAGCGCTTTCGTCGATACCGGAGGCCTGCCACGTATGGTCCACCTGTAATTCATCTAAATTTTGCCTCTTTTGCTTTTTGTTTTGTCGATTTTGGTCACGTTTTTAATTTTTTGTGTCAAATTTTTACGGTTTAGCGTGTTCGGTTTGTCGCTTAGCGCATACGATACAACAGTTAGCGCGTAGGGTTAGTCAACTAGGTAGCACATCACAAGTTTAGGGTAGCGCATAGGATATAATAGCGCATATGGTTAATAGGGCAGCACATGCAGGGAACAGGGTAGCGCATGCAGGGAACAGGGTAGCGCATGCAGGGAACAGGGTAGCGCGTAGGGTAACCTAGCGCATAGGGGTCGCAGGGTAGTACATAGGGTAATTTGGGTAGCGCATAGGGTAATCTAGCTCATAGGGTAAATTTTTTAGCACGTTGCCGAGTTTAGCTAGCGCATAGGTGGCAACGTAGTGCATAGGAGGGTTTTCTTAGCACATAAGCAAAAAAATAGCTATAAAGAAGTGGAAAGGTGGCGGTCCGGGGGAAAAATAGATGCAGGAAGATAATTTGGGGGTGGGTAGGTGTCTGCCAAGTTCTTTGGGATGGGTGTTTAGCCAATTTTGTGCCTGTTGTGTTGATGTGTGATTTGTTGATAGATTTGTGAAATTGCTTTTGTTGTTGAAGTATCAAGCTGATTGATTGAATGAGGATCCTGATTTTTTTGTTTGATTTGGATCTTAGATTTTTGTCTTGCCATTGAATTGGATGTCCAATATGAGTTTTGATTTATGATTTCCGATATGGTTCCTAATATGAGTATTGTGGTATGGTGTCTGATATGGATTTTTGAGTTGTTTGCGTTATGGGTCTTTGATGTGATTTCTCGATATGGGTCTTTGAGTTGAATTGTCGATATGGTGCTTGCGTTATGGGTCTTGATGTTTGATATGAAACTTGATTTGATACTTGTGTTGTTTCAAGTTGATTTGGTTCTGATTTCTATATGGGATTTAATTTTTGATATGGATTTGATTTTCGATATGGAACTTGATTTGATATTTCGTTGTTTCAAGTTGATATTGATGATTGGATTTTGATATGAGATTTGGAATTCTGATATAAAACTTGATTTGATATTTCATTGTTTCAAGTTGATTTGGGTCGGATTTCGATATGGGATTTGATTTTTGATATGGATTTGATTTTTGATATTTTGTTGTTTCAAGTTGATTTTGTGATGATTGGATATATCACATAGATGTGGGAACTGATACGTGGACATATTTTGCTATTACAAGAATGGCTTGGCGTACTTCAGTCATGAGAGCGATTTTTGAGACCATGGTCTCTGATTCCTCGATTGACACAGGAAGATAGGGATATCATTGAGAGGTGTGGGTTATTGTTGGACATGCCTCGGTATATCATTAACCGGGGTTTGCTGACAACATTGGCAGAGAGGTGGCACAATGACACAAACACCTTTCACTTGGCTACTGGTGAGATTACAATCACTCCAGAGGATTGTTATCAAATTCTACGGATTCTTGTGATAGGGGCATTATTTCCATATGAGAAGACATAGGAGGATGGGACAAATGCTCTTCGCCGGATATTCCATGATGAGCATATTTGTGGATATGAGATCCCTTGGCAAGAGTTTATAGATTTTGATTATTCTCCACTACCTTTTGTACTGGCAGGTTTCGTAGGTGGCTTCTTGTGTCTTGACCGTAGGTCAAAGGGACTGGCAGTGGGATGGGGATTGGTTTTGGAGGATATGGTGACACAGGGTCGCAGGTTTGCATGGGGGTCCTGCATATTGGCCCATCTGTACAAAAATCTACATCAGGTGGTGTATTTAGGATACAACAGTTTATCAGCTGGGGTGACATTATTACAGGTGTGGGCTTGGGAGTATATTCTTGCAGCGAGGCCATTTGCAGACATGGATAGGCCGATTGGTTGGGTGTATGCATATGGGTACATAGGGATATTTGTCCAATGTAAGCTGGGCAAGCTAGAGTATTGGAGGAGGATGTTGGATGACATTGATACGATCATCTGGAGATCGTATATGGATTGCGAGGTGTGGGCAAAGGATGGGATAGAGATGCCCTATGTGTATATGTCATGATACCTGATAGGGCAGATGCCTTTTATCATTGAGAGGTTCTTGCACAACTGAGTTCAGAGGCAGTATGGTCGACAATAGGGTGTACCATAGGGAGCATGCTTATATGCTCGTCGGAGGCAGGATGTGCCAGAGTGGGGTCTGACTATTGATAGTACAACAGTGGTGGAGGAGTATATGCATTTGGCCAGACAGATATGGGACTATGGGTTCAGAGTGGTAGATGTTGGGATGATGGAGGAGTTTGCAGTGCTCTTTATGGCCCATGTCGTAGCACGAATATCAGATCTAGCGGAGATGATTCTCGCTTTTGATGATGATGAGGAGGAGCAGCCCGAGAGGCTAGGGAGATGTAGAGATGAGAGAGAGGAGTTGGAGGAGGGATATGGGGATGGTGGAGGAGATGATGGAGGAGATGGGAGGGGAGGTGGTAGAGGGAGACGAGGGGATAGAGGAGAGGATGGAGGATATAGAGGGAGGATTGGAGGAGGAGATAGAGGGAGGATTGGAGGAGATGGAGGGAGGAGAGGAGGTGGATTAGTTAGGCGAGCAGTTGGTGAGGGAGGAAGGGGAGGTTTGGTGGTTGGAGCTGGTGGAGTTGGCCGGGCTCGCGAGGTGATAGTAGCTATGGGTGGGATGGATGAGTTTAGGTGGCTGACTCAGAGGAGGAGATAAGATGTATTACCTCCATCGATGCCTAGGACAGGGACAGGGATCGGGGGTACCACGACACATGTACCCATTAAGGTTCGGGTACCCACCCACTGAGAGGATGCACATATTAGGTCCCTTTAGTTGTCAGTGTAGCAGCTTCAGGCATAGGTATTGGCTCAACAACGTCAGATTACATTGATTACCGTAGAGCGAGATACGGTGATAGAGCGCTTAGGTCAAGCAGAGGCTCAGGAGAATAGCCTAGAGAGAGTGGCGGCTGGTGGTTCTGTGAGAGACACACTGAGAGAGATGCAATACGTAGCCAAGGAGGCTGACTACTACAGGCGTTTATATGAGGAGGTGGTTCCTAGAGATCACAAAGCTCCTAGCTATGCTATGGTGAGATCTAGTTGATCCATGCAGACTCATTCGAGGACAAAGAGCAGAGGTGTGACCGAGCCATCTTGACATGATCCACCCGGAGATCCAGGTGCTGGGACATTTGCTGTGAGACCATCAGCCTCAGGAGACAGTCATACTTGAGAGACTTGTCTCATATGTATTTTGATCATTGTATTGTATTTTGACAAACATGACATCTTTTGCATATTTTGACCATTTTTGAGATATATATATATATATATATATGACACCGATTTTCCGATCCACATGTGATGTGCTTTTATGGATGATGATTTGTGTATTGATAAGATGGTTCTATGATGATGATGTGACACTTAGATAAATGCTTTTGATTGATTTTGATTGATATGATTGATGATGAAGATGTAATGATGTGGATTTGTGAGATGTATTTTGAAAATGAGATCTATGATAATGATATGTTGTGAGATGTATCTTGAAAATGAGATGTATGATAATGATATGATGTGAGATGTATCTTGAAAATCAGATGTATGATAATGATATGCTATGAGGTGTATCTTGAAAATGAGATGTATGATAATGATATGATGTGAGATGTATCTTGAAAATGAGATGTATGATAATGATATGTTGTGAGATGTATCTTGAAAATGAGATGTATGATAATGATATGTTGTGAGATGTATCTTGAAAATGAGATGCATGATAATGATAATGATGTGCAACTAATTATAAAATGATATGCAACTAATTGATCATCCTAATTCTATTGTTTGTCATTCCTGTATAGTCACGTGTTTGCTTTCTTTGTGTTTATCATCATTGAGCTGTTTGATATGTTGAAAATTTATACAAGCATGATGGTATAATTGAACCATAATGACCTGAGAAAAAATTACATGGTTTTTGATATTGCAAGATGGCACAAGCGTCGAGGTATAATTGAACCAAGATGACTTGAGTGTTGCTTGCGTAAACAAACAAGATTAAACCCTTTGTATGTGCAAAGTGGAACAATGTCTTAAGTGATATTTTTGAATCATGTCTCAAGACAAGTATTTGCACAGTACAAGTGATGACTTCACAGACAGAAAACTAAAAAAATATCAGTCTCCAACGATTTTCTCTAGCTCGATGCATCTTTGAGAAAATTTAAGAGATTCAATAATTCACAAAGTCCAAGTGCAAAAATAGTCCAAACCTCATGCAAGATGTAAACAAATTATACTTTAGAAAATCATCCATTATGTGTGTTTAATTGGATAAGTGTTTTGTTTTCTTGGCTGATTGGAGTATTGGTTTGACAAGATTTGTTTGGCATGTTGTGATTGTTTTTTTAAAGTTAGATGAATGTTGCCCATAGTTATAGATACCGATTGATGTGGATATTTATATTGATTACCAAGCCATGGTGGGATACGATGAACTGATCTTCAAACAAGCAAGGACAGTGACTACGCTAAGTATGTCCAGGATAATGTTGTTTGATAAAGTGTTGGGCGATGGCTAGTGATTTTGACTTTGTATACAAAAGATATGAGCAATGATTGATAGAGGATTTGTTCCCTCACAAGTAGCACATGTTGCTAGGTTTTCACCATTTGTTTTTATTGCACCTCTTTGTTGTTTTTGATTTTTTTTTGTGTTATTTATTTATTTTATTTTTTTCTCACTTTTTCTGTGCATTTAGACCACTCAAGTATAGTATTTATTCATATGGATGTTGTTGGTTGGTTCATCAAGCACATCTCCTTCTGAAGTTTTTAGTTGATAGACCCCTGATGCATAGGTTGAGATGATGACATAGGGACCCAACCAATTAGGTTCAAACTTTCCCTTCTTTTCTAGATCCTATTGATTTATGGGATTTTCTTTGAGTACAAGATCACCGAATTTAAAAATCCTAGGGATGAATTTGTGGTTGTAGCTTCTACACATGCGTTGTTGGTATGCTTTGAGGTGATTATAGGCATGTTGTCATTTTTCATCTAGAAGCTCTAGTTCTTGCAATCTGTTTACTCGATACTCCTCATTTGGAATGAGGCCCTTCAAAGATACTCTGAGTGATGGAATTTCTACCTCAAGAGGTAAAATTGCTTCTGATCCATACACCAATGAATATGGCGTAGCTCCTGTAGGTGTCTTGATGCTAGTCCTGTATGCCCAAAGTGCCAGATTGAGTTGCACATTCCAATCCTTTCTTGCATCATTTACTGTTTTCTTTAGGATTTTCAATATTGTTTTATTTGATGCCTTTGCTTGACCATTCCCCTATGGGTCGTAAGGTGTAGAGAAACGATGTTGGATTTTGAATAATTCATATAGTTCTCGTACATCCTGGTTTTTGGAGGGATGCCCGTTATCTGTGATGGTGGAACTGGGAATACCGTATCTGCAGATCAAATAATTGAGAATAAAAGAGGCAATTTGTTTTCCAGTTACTGTGGTCATTGGGACTACTTCAATCCATTTTGTAAAATAATCTGTTATAGTGATAATGAACTTGTGTCCATTTGAAGACGAAGGGTGTATTTTGCCTACTAAGTCAAGTCCCCACTGATAGAAAGGCCAAGATGTTGTAAATGGTTGTAATTTTTGTGCTAGTGCATGGATAAGATTGCCATGGGTTTGGCACTTAGGACATTTCTTTGCAAATTGATAAGAATCTTTCTCCATTGTTGGCCAGTAATATCCCATTCTCAGAATTTTTTTAGCAAGAGTAAGACC
The DNA here is from genome assembly GCF_030272615.1 of Cryptomeria japonica. NCBI lineage: Eukaryota > Viridiplantae > Streptophyta > Pinopsida > Cupressales > Cupressaceae > Cryptomeria > Cryptomeria japonica. The sequence goes on from NC_081413.1 coordinate 566,910,341, forward strand.
ACTTGAATGTGTGCCTTATATACCTTTGTGAAGTTCATGTAAAGCAGAGTCAGATTCATTACGATCAAGGCAATGAAGAAGAGTACCATCTAGACCTCGACGGTAAAGAGCATCAACAGTTAGGGTATAACGGGCGGCTTGCCAGATAAAGTTGCATTTTTTATTTCAAGACAGGTCAATGGGTAGGGTATTGGTTTTAAGATACTCATAGATTGTTCCGTATAAAGGAGAGTCTGAACCGGTTAAGGCATAGATAACATTGCGGAATTGTCATAGGCTAGGGAAAACAGTTGCTCTACCAGAAACTCATAACGACTGTATTGCTTTGGAATTTGTAGCAGTGAAGCGCTAGTAGCCATTGCATCGGTTGCTCTGTTGTCCAACCTTGATATTTGCTCGAAGGTGATGTGTACAAAATATTGTTTGCAGTCATCCACCATTCTTTTGTATGGCAGCAACTTGTCATCTTTTGTTTGATATTCATTGTTGATTAATTGGGAGTCGCCATAGACTTTCAGTTCCATGATTCTCCATTCCACAACCATTTTGATTCCTGTGACCAGTGCCTCATACTCAGCAATATTATTGGTGCATGGAAACACGAGTCTATATGATCTTGGTATGGTGTGTCCTTCAGGAGTGACGAACAAGATGCTGACACCTGAGCCATGTTGAGTGTAGGAACCATCAAAGTACATGGTCCATTGCTTGGTGGTAATAGTAAGGACATCCCTATCTGGGAATTTGACTTCTATTGGTTTCTTATCTGGTAGTGGTGCTTCAGCTAATTGATCTGCAATTACTTGTCCCTTGATAGCCCGACATTCTGTGTAGTGGATATCAAATTTGCTAAGAATCATGACCCATTTAGCTAATTTGCCTGTAAGAGCTGCTTTGTTGAGTAAATACTTGAGAGGATCAATTTTTGCTACTAGCTTGATTGTGTGAGCTAGCATGTAATGTTGAAACTTTTGAGAGGTGAATACCACAGCTAAACAGGCCTTCTCAATGAATGTGTAATTGAGCTTATAGCCATTTAAAGTTTTGTTGATGTAATAAATAGCTTGTTCTTTGCCTTCTTGATCTTCTTGTGCTAATAGTGCCCCCGATGAGATGTTCGTTGTTGATATGTAGAGGATGAGCGACTTTCTTGCTATTGGTGGTATCACAATTGGTGGGTTCATTAGATATTGCTTGATTTGATAGAACGATTCTGTACATTTGGCTTCCCATCTGAATGGTATATTCTTATGTAGCAAATGATTGAATGATAGACTTTTATTGGCTAGTTGGGCAATGAATTGCTTGATTGACTAGAGTAGTCCTTGTAGAGATTTGAGTTGGCTAATGTTCTTGGGAGGTGGCATCTCCTTTGCTGGATCTACTTCAATGCCTTTTGCTAACATGATGTAGCCTAATAATTTGCCTGATGTTACCCCAAAGACACACTTCTTAGGGTTGAGCCTAACTTGGAATTTCTCCAATCTTTCAAATATTTTCTCTAATATGCCCAGATGTTTTGCCCGGGTAAATGACTTAGCTAGTAAATCATCCACATAGTCCTCCATGAAGGTATGCATCATATCATGAAAGATCATTGTCATTGCACGTTGATAAGTTGCCCCTACATTCTTTAAGCCAAAAGGCATGACATTCCAACAATACGTTCCCCAAGGACAGGTGAATGTTGTTTTATCTTGATCCTTTGGAGCTATCTTGATTTGATTATAGCGAGAAAAACCATCCATTAATGATAGCATTGCATGGCCTGCTATGAGGTCTACAATTATGTCAATGCTGGGCAAAGGAAAGTCATCCTTTGGACATGATTTATTAACATCTCTAAAATCTGTGCATATCCTGATGCTTCCATCTAGTTTTGAAACTGGCACAATGTTTGAAATCCATTTTAACATAGTCTATAGGTCAAATAAATCTGATGTTTAATAGTTTCTTTAGTTCAACTTCGACCATTAGTGCTACATGAGGATTCATTTTTCTCAATTTTTGCTTGACCAGCTTAGCTCTTGGAGCAATAGATAAATGATGCATGATTAAGTTTGGATCAATCCTAGGCATATCTGCATAGGACCAAGCAAAATTGATTTTCTTTTCTTTGAAGAATATGATAAACTCTTGTTTGTCTTCATCTGTCAGTGATTCTGCTACATGTATGTTTTTAGTTGTTTCTTCTGTACCAATGTTGATTGATTGAGTGGGCTCAATCAATATGGGTGATCGCTCCTGATAGTGTTCAGGAAGAGTGTCAAGTCTCCCATCCTTAGGTGCCTTAAAAAGGTTTTCACCCTCAGATGCGTCCTTTAATTTGACTTTTTTATGATCTAGTGCTGCAATTGACTGGTTTTCAACATTAGATCTTTTATTTCTTTCATTTTTGCGACTGAGAGACTTTGCACCCTCCTGATTGTAGATATTGTTACTTTATTTGCTGGTAGAGTCTATTTTTGGGTTGACAGTACATAGGTAATGAATAATGGATTCGTCATCTAGGAAAATGGGTAAGTCATGGTGTTCAGGTTCATCACAGTCTATGAGATCAAAAAATACAAGTGGTAAAGAGTCATTTGGTGGATCGAGGTCGACTGAAGTAAGTGTCATGATAGAGGAATCATTAAATTTGTTTGGGATATTGGACAAGTTAATGATATTGTCGAGGTCTTTGATGGTATCATCTTCCATGTAGACTTGCTCATAGTGTCGCTGCTCGTTTTCTGTGGCTTCGTAGATATGTTGTGGACCAAATTCAAGTAGTCTAGACTCGATGCCTTGTCCTTCTTGAGAAAGGGGTGTATGAAGAGTACTCTCAAGTATATCTTCAGTAACATTTGAACAACTGCCCCATTCATAGTCATTAGAATTAGTTTCAGAAGTACTGTCCCAAAATCTTTCAATGTTGTGGATAGGTATGTTGTAGGATCAGAAGAGGTCACTAATAATTGATACTATTCTTGTAGTTTTTTCTTATTATGAATCAGAGCTTGCTTGTACCCTTTGCATCTGTTCATATACTGTTTCTCCTTGGGAAGTAGTAATTTCTTTAGGGGTGGTTTTGCCTTGTTTGGAACAAGTTCCTGAATGTGGTGTACTTCTGCATAAGATGCTTCTTCTCTCTGAATGGAAAAATCCTCTTGTTTCTCTTTTTCCTGCTGTTGTCGCTCTTTCCTTATTGTTTCTGTAGCTTCGTGTAATGCCTCTTGCCATGAGTCTTCATTGTATTTCTTCTTTTCTTTCCACTGAGGTTTTTGATATTTATTCATCTTTTGCCTTAGGGTATGCTGTGTCCATAACCCAATCCTGTTTTGTCTCTAGAAAATTGTGAAGGAAGATCCAATGGTTCTGTAATGCCTTCTTGACGCTTTCCTATAGGTCCTTTGCCATTGTATACCATCCATTGCATGATCAGAAATCCTTTTCCATACTGTTGTGTTGGTATAGCGACCTCCATAGTAGCAACTCTAACTTCTTCCTCATCCTTGTATAGCCAACTAAGGATGTCTTTCTCTTCTAATTCATGTGCTAGTGTACCCAATTGAATGAACTTGCCATCAAATTTGGTGATGGGCTGCCTTGCTTGATGTGTCGATGCAAAAGGCTACCCATGAGATTTTGGTGATGCTGGTAAGTTGGTTAGACACATGGGTTCAAAAGAGTATTCTCCCATGCCTTGCCCTTTGATTTTCATTTTTTGTTTGAAATCCATGGATAGGGATTTGATCTTTTCTTGATGATGATCTGGTGCTGAGGAAGTTTTGGCTTCCCTGTTGTGTGGAACCAAGCTGTCTTGGGCTGCCCCCATGGCATTGCAATGTTGAAAGGGGTTATTATCTGCTGTTATAAAAATCTCCTGCCCATTATATGGGAATTTGACACATTGGTGGTAAGTTGACAGTACTGCTTGCATTTCATGTATCCAAGGACGATCCAATAAAATATTGTATGTGAGGTCTATGTCTAAGACTTGGCACATAGTGTTCCTTTGTATCGGTCTTACCTGAATAGGTAATATTACTATTCCCTTGGATGATCTTTCTTCATCATCATATGCCTTGATGGTGATCTTTTTGTGTGGATCAATAGACTACTTAGAGAATCCTAATGCACAAATAAGTTTTAAGGTACATATATTGAGACCAGCTCCTCCATCTATTAGTACTCTTTTGACTTGATGTTTATAGACTAAGACTTCAATGTGAAGGGGAGTATTATATGGATGACTCAAAGAGATATTATCATGTTTGGAAAATGTGAGATTATGAGGCCTTGTCATGTGAGCCACCATGGCTTGAAATTTATCAATATCTAGATCTTGAGGTGCATTTGTTTCAACTAGTGCCTGTTCCAAAATGTCTTTATGTTTTGGTGAAAGTTTGAGTAACTCTAGTATGGATATTTGAGCAGGGGTTTTGCGCAGTTGACTTACCAAATCATATTGAGTCTTTGGAATAGTACTTGATGTTGATGTATTCCCTTTCAAGACATATTTTTGAGCTCTGGTGGTTACATTGATCGACTCATGTTCGTGTTTGTCTTTGATTTTAATGACATTTACTTGATTGTCATCTGTCGATATATGATTGATGGTGTTATTGTATACGTGATTGATGCGAGATCCTCGTGTATCGTTCGATGATGAAGCTCCTTCTTTGTTGTAATTTGGAAGTGGATTTTTAAAAGCGTCATGATCACCATTTGTCTTGAGACCATCGACCGTTAAATCACCTCTATCGATCATGTCTTGAACAATGTTTTTAAGCCTCGTGCAATCATTTGTTTGATGTCCTTTGTTGCGATAAAAATCATAGAAGTGCAAGTCATTCCACCAAGGTGGTTTAACCTGAGGTTCGATTTGTTTATAGCTGGTAATGTGATCATCTTGTTTGCTAGGATTTCTTGGAATGCTAATTCTAAGGATTGCCCCAATGGTGTGTAAAAGCAATTATTTGGAAAATTGTTGGTGTTACCCCTTGGATTTGGATTAGGTCCTCAAGTTGTATTGTTTCCTTGGGTATTGTTGGTGTTGTTTGTATTTGAAGGTCCTGGATTGGTATTTGGTGTATAAGTGTTAGTGCCTTGGTTAGCACCCTTTTTATTCTTGGCAGCCTGAGGATTACTTGATAAAGCCAATACTGGTTGCTTGGATTTTACATCATTAGCATCAGTTCCTCCCTCGTTGCCAGAGTTCTTGTTTCTGGTCCAGAACCTAGATTTGTCCAAGTTGTTATTGTTGTTCTGATTGTTAAAATGAGACTTGGATTAATTAGCTCCATCTTTGAAGAATTTCAATGTTACTTTCTTAATACATGCCTCCTCTACTTGGATTCTGTTTTCAATTAATTTGGCAAACGATGGTATGCATTGGAGCTTGAGTATGTAACTCATCTCACTATTCATATTGTCAATGAAAATTTCCATATTTTCCTTTTCAGGCACATCTCGAAGATACCTCGAAACCATCCGTCTCCAACGTTGAAGAAACATCATGAATGTTTCATTGTTTTTCTATTTGGTATTACATACGTCCAACATGGTGATTGCATGTTGAATATTGTAGGAGTATTGAGTGATAAATTTATTGACCAACTCATCAAAGGATCTGATGGGAGGTGTAAGTTTGGATAACCACTCCATTGTTTGTCCTCCCAAGCTTCTGGGGAATAGCCTCATCAAATAGGTGCCATCGTGGGCAAATTCAAGGCTCATGGTACAAAACTCCTGAACATGATCGCAAGGATCACTCTTACCATCATATTTGTCATATTTGGGTATGTTTGAATTTGGGGGAAAAGGTATCATGTTCAATCTTCTATCAAAGGGGTAAGGACAAATTTCGCTTAAGGAATACTGTACTGTGGTCCCTTGTTGCATGTCCTGCATTTGTCTTTGCAGAATTTTCATTTGTTGTGTAAGAGCAACCAAGGGTGCATTTTTTTGTTGAGGGATGGGTTCTTCCCTTTCGTTATCCCTAGTTCGGGCATGGGTGTGTTTTGGTATGTTATGTTGTTCGGGTATGTTTTGTTCAGGTTCACGTATTTGCTCTTCTCTCTGTTGTTCTTGATAAGTATAATTTTGAGACCTTGTCCTAAAGATTTTAGTATCAAAGTCTTCAGGGATTCTAACTCCTTTGCTTGTTAGCATGAGCAAGTATTTTTCTTTGTCAGCTTCTATGAGTCTTTCCATAAGTCTTTGGAATGAAGCACTTTCTTGACATTCTTGGAGGAGCTCTTCAGTAATCTCTGTGTCTTCTAGATTTGGATACTCGAAAGGGTTTGATAATCTTCGACCCATACTGGACTCTGGTTGTGGTTCACTTTTCTTGTTTCGTTGAGAGCGAGTGACAACGGGCATCTAATAAAAAATTTCTATGGCAAAGGGGACAAACTCCTCTTCTTCTTGTTGTTTGGGGGTTGGTGGTTCAAATCTAGCTATGTTATAAGTGATGCAAACTTCTAGGAAGAAAGTTGGATTTATTTTGGCAAAAGGATCTACTTCTTAATGGTTCTCCATCAAATTTGTTTGATTTTCCTTGAAGATATAAGTGCATATGATGGAGAAAGGTGCGATGTGATTTGAAGAGTTGGCGATTGATGTAGAGAAATCTATTCCTTTTGGAAAGTTTCTAAGAACCGAGTTGTCATTTCTTCAACTTAGTTTTGTGATGAAGACTTTTTCTTCTCAAAATATGAGGAGTGGTCATAAACGAGTGATCAATGGTTTCCTTTGATATTTGGATTGAGATACTTTGTTTGAAAAACTTAAGCCTACTTTATCAAAGTGAAGGTTTAGATGCCCCTCCATGACAAAGTGAGTCAAATGATATGAAATAAGAGCTTCCCAATATGGAAACTTGATTTGACAACTTAGGTTTAAACTAGGTATGATTTTGTTGATGGAATATGTTTAATTTGTGGACCTTTTGATCAATGTGATGATGCTACTCGATTTTGATAGGAGAAAGTGTTATCCTTAGCTAGTTTTAGATTTTTGACAACTGTTGTTCTAAGAATGACTTGTTTGATTGTTTGGAATATTTTTTGATGTTTTGACTCAAGTTTTGCCTGATGAGGTTGACTAAAGATCCAAAAGGGTATTCAAAACTGATGTTAAAATTTTTCAAGAATGTTATGCTTTGCTCTTTGTTTTCTCAGTTTTACCTATGCGCTAAGACAGAGACTAGATGCACTATTTGAAACCACCAATGCGCTAAGTTGCCTGTGCTACGCATTAAACCAAAGTTTGAATTTTTCTTATGACCATAATGGTTATGCGCTAATCTGTCTTGAGTATGCGCTAAAGTTTAAACTTAAAGTGCTACAGTTTGCCCCCAATGCGCTAAGCTAATGCTTCAATGCGCTAATATGTCCTTAAGAAGCACTAATGTTTAGTTGCCAAATGTTTAGATTGTTATGCGCTGTTTTTGAAGATGAATGCGCTAAGTTTAAGCTTTTACGCGCTAAAGTTTGACTCCGATGTGCTAGGATATTGCTCCTATGTGCTAAACTGCTCTGTTTGTTCTGTTTTTGGTTTTCTAGAAAATTTTGATCACTTATTTACTTGAATGGATGATTTTCTGAAGTATAAAATGCAAACACAACATGAAAAAGACAACTATTTTTGCCTATTCTAAACAAAGAGTGTATGTTCTGCGAGGATGTGTTCAAATCCCTGATGTTTTCATAGGTTTGGATACATATAAGACAATTCAGATAGACTCTTTATTCAAAGGTCATCAACAATACCATAGCCCACTAGTCTCGATACTTCGTCAGCTCGAATAGCCGTGTCACCCCCTAGGGGGCACCCATTTTTTTGCCTTTTGCCAGAAATTAATCCAAAGAGAATCGCTTCACAATTGGGTAGCTATCTTGGGAGATATATGGTGAATGATCTTGAGGCGGATTCTTCCCCACCCTTGCACTATGATATTGAGGATGTTTGGATACTGACTCGGCTCAAGGCTTCTATTTCTAAAGTTCTTAATCAAGCTTCATGTTCGGTCTTCAGTGATAAACTCCCTCGGGAGGCTTCCCAACCTTTAGAACAAAGGCTTTACGTATCGTAAAGATACTAGGGGAAGGCTAATCACTGAGCAAAACCATTGAAGGGACTTTTGTCAATCTCCACTTTTGATTATAGTGGGTTGGAATGGGTTGGAACACTTGGTGATAAAGTCATTTCCCACTTAGGTCGTTCCCCTCTCACTGACCATTTAAATGGTGCTCTAAGAGCAACTCGGGAGGGTAGGCCTGCTAAAGGTTGTAAATGCTTGAAATACTAAAAGCGTAAGAGTGGTTTGGCTTTTTGGTCACCCAGTTAAGGGGAGAGCATATACCTTCCACTTTCGAGACAAGGCACACAAAGTTCTTTTTATCCTTTAAAGCAATGATTTGCTAACTTCTATTTGGAGATGTTGCTCCAAAAAATCATGGTGTTCTTTTTAACTCCCAAATCAGTGATTTTTTAAGATAAGTAATGAAATTCTGGTCAACAAAGCAAAATTTTCGAGATGGTCAACAAAATGAATTCGATAGGGAAAAGATTTCCCTCTTTTGTTTTATCTAGAACTTGAGAACAAGTGAGGTTCTTTAACTTATGCAATAAAATGTAATGGATCCTTTTAGACACCAAAAGATGGTGAGGTTCTTTTTAAGACTTTGCATGAATAAAGTTTGTTTTGTTCTTTTTTAAAACCCAAAAACAAAATGTTTTCTCTTCCTATGAAAGAAAGGTAAGGTTTTGTTTGTTGCTCTTTTTAAGTTACCCAAAAGAAAAATCAGTTCAATTTTACTAATGAGGAAATGAAGAAAACTTTAAATAACTAACTTAACCAAGTTAGAAATAAAAAATTTAATCACAAGCCTAATCTTAGTAAAAAAAAAAAACTCCCGATCCTGCAAACAAATGTTAGTAACCTGCAATAAAAACTAGTTAGAAAACAAAATTTCCAAGGTGGACTTCTACAAGTCTATTTTTATGTCTTTGTTACAATTTTGTTTTTCTCTTTGTGTCTTTGATGCGCTAATCTACAGACCAGATGCGCTACAGAATGGAACCGATGCGCTAGCCAAAAGTTCAGATGCGCTACGTTGTTGCCTAGATGCACTGCATTGATGTTTTAAAGCACCGAGACATACACGAATTAACATAAGTGATTATGCGCTAAGGTTAAGTCGGGATGTGCTAGAGTATGGTATCAACGCGCTGTGAGCAGGATGCGCCAAAGGAAAGACCGGATGTGCTAGAGAATGGTATCCATGCGTTAATTCAAGTTTTCTGCTTACCTACAAAGTTAGTCCCGCATCAAAAATGATTTCATAAATGGGGTTATGCCCCATGGTGGGCACCAAAACTGTGTGCGGGAAAAGGGGGATGAAACGAATAATACGAATTCAAGACTTGTCCACACACCAATGGGACTCTTGGTGCAAGTTATGTAGCTATATGGAATAGCTCAACTTCCTAAGGGATGTTCCATTGTTCTCTATCGCACAAGACCCCTCAAGTCAATGTCTTTGCTCTCAGATCATTGAGCAAAGTGACTTAGGGATGACAATCATGAGAATGAGGGATGTTTGATCAATCTAAGATGAATGCAATCTTAAATGTGCATGATATTAACAAACATGAATTAAACTAGCATGTATATGATGATAAGATGAAAGGATTAGTAAAAGAACTATCCTAATATGATACACTAGCTTAATATGATTATTAAAGAGAAATACTTCTAAAATGCTTATTAGACTATTTCTATTCAAAGAGAGACTAAAAATACTTGATAAAAATGATTTAGATTAGATGCTTAGTAAAATGCCTATAAGTTTGATACTAAAGACTTTATTTTTTTGAAGAAGGAACGAGCTCTATTTATAGGGAAAATAGGGCAATGGATGGTCAAGATTGGATAATCTTATCAAGGGTCGGGATTGAAAGTTAATCAATCCATGTTTACAATTCTCACCAATGAAATGGTGACGATTGTCAACATAAGACTGCTTGAGAGGGGATGGAAGAAGCATTAAATGCTTGAGAAGACCTCATGGTTACCCTAAGAGGTAAGGGTTAAGGTTAGGTTAGGGTTATCCATTGGATAAAGCTTTTACCCAAGGGGTAAACTCTTGTGCAAGGGTTAAAGGGATAACCAAGGGTAAAGCCTTGAATGCTTGATGAGACCCTTGGGCTAGATGAGGGTTGAGTTAGAGAGAAAGTCTCTAATCATGCAAGAGGGTTGAGTTAACCATTAATGATTTGGAGGACTTTCAAGGTTAACTTGTTGAGGACATAAAGCCTTTAATGGTTATTGAAGACTTTAAGAGTTTGAGAAGTGACTTCCCTTTGCTTAGGGATGTGACAATATTTAGAAGATGGGTTAGGCTAATTTAGAAGTGATTAGAAGAATCTAGAAGGGGGATTAAAGAAGCAAGTGGGAGATGTAGGAGAATGCAAGTGGATGGAGGGTAATTTTAATTAAAAGAAATTGCTTTATTTTAACAAAGTAGATGCAAGTGGGTGATTTAAATAAATTAGATTTATTTATTTGAAGTGAATAATTTAATTAAAAAGAGTAGAAAGGGGATTTTAATTAAATAAAGTGATTTATTCAATTAAATGATATGAAAGGCCTAAGTGAATTTAATTAAATAAATTGAATAACTTATTTAATCAAATAGATGAATGTGAATGATTTAATTAAACAAAATTTAATTAAAATAGAGGAATGGGTTAAAATGAATATTAAATATTCACTTAGGAAAGTGGTCATTTTTATACGTCTACAGTTAGTATTCAATCAAAATGATTATAATACATTTTTTTAAATATGCAAAATATTTTTATAAATAATTTGATCATTAAAAAAGTTTTACAAAAGTGAGTTAGTAACATCTTTTAAAGATTTAAGTTTTGAAAGATAAAAATAGTTGTTCAATCCATCTAAAACTAAGGTAATATATATTTTTCCTACACATTATAATGCAATTTTTTTGGTTTCGTTTCTAATGGATTAGACACTATGATTAGATAGATATTGGTCAAACAATTTAATCAATGTAAAGTATCATATTTATAGCTTAGATGATTCATAAGTCTGACAAAAATTTAATGATATAAACAAGTAATGAATAATTCAATATCTTAATTTCTTTACTCATATATCTATAAATCTTTAATTTTATTCACTTAAAAGATTTATTCATGATGCATTGAAAAGGAATAAATGATAGAATAAATATAAATCAATCTATGTCTGCAGGTTTAATATATTGTTTGTAACAAGTTATATAATGTTCAAATTTAAGTATTCTATGAAATATCTAAAGGACTAATCTCCTTAGACTCGTAGAGTTTAAAAATTATTGTCCCTACCCACCTATGTTTTGGACTTAACAAAAAACTATGCCTAGGGGTAAACACATATTATAACTGAATTTTTTAGAAATAGAGCAAAACAATTGAAGAGTTAATTTAATGGAGTCATCGTTAAGGAAGGTGAGGAACTAGTATTTATTAATTATAAATAAAATAATCATTACATTGCATTTTTATTCTTATAAATTATTAGTAGAGTAAATATTTTAATTATTTACTTATTATAATCAATAGTAATTATTTATTTATTATAATCAATAGTAAATAATTTAATTATTTACTTATTATAATTTAATTGCTGGATTTTTTTTATTTGTGAGTATGTACTTGAATTGATCTATAGTAATCAATGAGGATTGTGTTTTTACCATCAAAATTATTATAATCATTTATTTTAAATTATATTTTTCAAATTTTTACATATTGCAATTAGATCATGACATATTTGGTAATGGAAATGAAAACCTTAAGAAGATATATTTAATTTAATATAAGATTTTTAATGTTGTATTTTCCTAACAAGCCAACTTTGAGTATTTCCTATTTTCCTATAAAAAGTTTTTTATATATTTTTTTTAGGAAGAGATGACTCCATTTCAAATCCAATAATGAATTATTAAAGTATATCATAATGAGAATGTTTGTCCATAAGAAAGATCAAAGACCCAATAATATAGAATGATAATTACTAGTATTTGATATGTATCCAAAAAGGCCTACTAACCCTATCCCAATTGAAAATCATGACACTTAAAAGGAAATCTAATAATATGTATCATGGAATGATAATTCTCATCCATTTGAAATGTGGTGATGTTAATTCTTTAGAGAAAAACCCTTTGTTTGAGTCTTTTTATGTCTCACATTCACCTAGTATATTATTGCTACTATATTGGTTATATTGGTTGAAAGTGAAGAAGATATAGTGAAAAGGTTGAGTATGAGGAGGATTAAAATATTAAATAAGTGTACATGTATACGATTATGTTTATAATGTAGATTCATACTTGTAGACACATAAATATGTCCACTAAATTAAATAGATATTTAGTATTTATTTAATGCGCTAATATTCTTCTATTAATTAAATTTCCATTTAATTAATTTACCTTAGCCTATTCTTCTATTCTAGTTAAATAAGTTTAATAAATGTATTTAATTACTAACTATAGTCCAAATTATTAAATAAATTGATAAATTTATTTAATTCCCCTTTCCACCCATTTAAATAAATCAATATTTATTTAAAAATCTCATCCACTTGCATTTTCTTACGAATGCAAGTTGCACTCCCTATTTTAGTTAAATAAAATATTTAATTAAAAAGCCCATTTATCCTCACCCACTTGCTAAATCCGCTTGGTCATTAATCTCCTTCTAGATTCTTCTAACCCTTTTTAAATTAGCTTAATCTCCTTTTTAAACATTTGCACAATCCTAATCCCAACTTAATCTCCAACTTATCATCTCACACATGAAGGACTCTTACAGAGTCATAAATATTTTGCTTCTTCAACTAACCCACATGGGTCTTGACTATTTAGTCAAGGCTTAACCATGGTAAACCTTGCACACAAGTTTACCCATTGGATAATAACCTTACCCTTGGATAATAGCTTTATCCTATAACTCCAACCATGAAGGGTAACCCTCATGTCATCTCAAGCATTAAATGCTTCTTCCCTCTCCTCTCAAGCCCTCTCATATTTATACTTGTCAACATGGGATTGGTTTGAAAACTATCACATGGATGGAGAATCATACAATCCTAGCCCTTCACAAACTAGATCAATCTTGACCCTCCGATCCTCTATTTTCTCTATAAATAGAGCCCCATTCCTGAAGCAAAAGAGGAAGCATTAGAGCATTGTTACTATACATGCATTAGCATAGACACTTAAGATTTCTCATAGCAATCTTATTTCTAGCATTTGCATAGCAATAGGAAGATCATTTTCCAACCATTTGTGAATCTCCATTTGACATCCATGGTTAGTGCTAAAAACTGAGAGCTACACTCATTTGGATTTTGGAGAGCAGAAAGACATGGGAGAGTTATCTAAGGAGCATCATTTAGAGCATCTAAGGGAGTCTCTTCTCTCTTCTTTTTGTTTCATGCTTCATTTACATTCTTTTTAATCTTTCTTGGTATGCATTTTGAGGTTTTTGTCCATTTTGATTATGTTTGTTTTGGTTAGAACTAACATCTAACTCTTTGTGTCACAACCCTCCTTTATCACTTTTGGATTTAAAATACAATTCTATTATATTTTTTGGATAAGCTATTTAAATGATTGAATAAATGTTATAAAAATAATGAAAAATAATAACACACACACACACACACACATGGAAAATATACATTATTTTTATTTATTTATTTTCCACATCCAATTATGGCACATGTTGTAGGAAGAATAAGAAGCTTCTAGAGGATTCTCCACCACCTTGCATGTAACTCCTCCACTAAGTCTAATCAATTTGCATGAAGTCCAAAATTGGGAAAGAATCTCCTTTTTAATTAAATTTTCTAGATAGTGGAATGGAGGGAATTTTCTTATAAAATTATATGCAAGTTTCAAAGAAGGGAGTTGATTATGTTTTGAAGAAAATTCCCCAAGTTTTAGAAGTAGATCTTTTTGGTAGTCTCATTTTCGTTGCAGAAATTTTAAGTTGTTGTTTGAAGGATTTCTCTCAAGTTGCAAGGAAGGATCATAAGGGTAGCTAGTGGATTCAACATCAAGCTCGATAAACCAGGTTCTCTCCTTGTTGTTTATCTTTACATTTACTTATGAGGAATTCGTAATATCAAAAAAATAGTTATAGATCTTCCTTTATATAAAGAAATTCTTTTATTAGATTTAAATCTTTTTATTTGGAGATAAATAATAATGCTAATGCTTTCATATAGTGCATGCAAAGGATAGTTATGTATTTTTTTAATTTTCCTTAAGAAAATATGCACATGATCTTGTTTTTTTTGTTTTTTTCAAAGATTTTAGCAAAAAGAAAATCATATTCTTTTATTTGTTTAAAATCTCTCTTTCTGAGATTAAAATTCTTCCCTATGTGATTTGAATCTTTTTCAATTCTCTGGTTCTTCGAATGAAAATCTGAATCTCATTCTTTAATCTCTCTAAGATTATTAGTTAAATAATTATTTTCTGTGATTATTAGTTAAACAAATCTCTCTGTAAATATTAGTTAAATAAAATCTCTCTGTGAAATGAGTTGAATAAAATCTCTCTTTGAAATGAGTTGAATAAAATCTCTCCATGAAATGAGTTGAATAAAATCTCCCTGTGAATATTGGTTGAAACTCTGTGAATATCAGTTGAATAAAATCCTCATGTGAATACTAGAAACAAATTCTAGAAATAAACAATTCCCCTGTGAAATCTGGAAATAAACTTCCTCCCTGTGAATGCTGGAATAAGCTCTCTCTCTCTCTCTCTCTCTCTCTCTCTCTCTCTCTCTCTCTCTCTCTCTCTCTCTCTCTCTCTCTCTCTCTCTCTCTCTCTCTCTCTCTCTCTCTCTCTCTCAATGTTAACCTCCTGTTTACTGTAAAAATCAAATCTAAAACAATTGTTTAAATTCTGTTTTATTCATGTTCTTATTTTCATAAATGAATACCCTCTTTGTTTATATATATGGATGCCATTAAATAATTGAAAATGTAAACAATATGTGTGTGTGTGTGTGTGTGTGTGTATAAAGTTTATGTCAAATGTTAAAATTTATTAATGTTGCATTATATTAAATTTATTCCAAATGTTAAAATATATTTATGTTGCATGTAATAGTAATGGCACAGTCTTCGAAAAATATTCGAAGGATTACAGAGGCGTATAGGGGCGGTGGTTATTGTAACCGCCGGAGGGGGCAGTGGTACCCCCCACTACCCCTGCGGTCACTGTCATGGCAGTGGCCGCACGGGAGTGGAGGGGACCACGGTGTCCCCTCAACCCTACGAGCCTGCGCATGCAAGACCGCAGGGGTGATGGGACCCGCGGTCCCAACTCCCTCCTAATTACCATTAAAACAATACAAAAAAAAAAGAATTTCGCATATTTTAGTTTTGTAAGTAGTTTTTTTTGCAATTTAGAATTTTTAGTAATTACCTTGGGGGTAAATTTTAAGATTAATTGCTAATAATTATTTTTGTTTAAATTTTAAGTTTAATTGCTAATGATTGCAATTTAGGAAATGTTAATTCTTTCCTTAGTATAAATTTTAAGTTGTTGAATTTAACTTAGAAAAACTTATAAATATTGGGGATTATTGTATAGTAAATTCATGATTAAATTATCCTTGGTAAATTTTATATTCGTAAATTATATTGTATCAAATTCTTTAATTAGAGTTATTCATTCCCTTTAAGATCCATTGGGCACTTAGTTGGCCTTTAGCAATTAATTCATATTAATATGATTTGAATCGAATGCCTAAATTAATCACTATTTTTGGATTGCTTAGTCATGCACGCAAGTTACACTATTCTTATATCATGCAAATTACTTATAGATTAACTATATTTATTGACGTTATCATCTCCATGCAAATACACATGTAATTATTATTATGCAGATTTTTTGTATGCAAGTTATATTTCAAGTTATGGTTTTTGTTCTACATAATTCATTAAGTAGTTATTTCTATCAATTAAAATTATGCACGTTCAATTAGTAATTGTTTCCAAGCATGATGTTTTCATAGCTCTTAGTTAGAAAACTAAATAAAGGAAGATGGAAACCTAAACCTAGTAGTGTTTGGTATATACGGTGCCTCTGGGTCACGTTTACGGGTAATGCTGTCGTGTTGAACTACTGCACTTAACATCTAATAAAGCTACATCAATGACGTTTGTGGCATCGTCCCTATAAATCGTCGGGGAGTAATAAGGGACACTTGGAAGTTAAAATCCAAGGGGCAGGTAATCCCCCTTGGATCGATAATCTAATAAGATACTTTTTAAATGATTTCACATCCATTGAGATAAACCATAGTAAACCCCCTTTAGGGTTGGTTAAGTAAAATGCTTTTATGAAATTGATTTTAATCTTGAAGAGATATTGGTGATTGACAATTTGGTCAAGGGTGACGCTCATGATAGGTGTTAGGATGTAGTTGTTAGGCCACAAACAATAGGCCATCTTGAGCCTTTGTTTAAGTGCTACCACCATGGGTAGCAACCACAAAGAAACTATCTAGGACATTGACCCTAAAAAGGGTTGCGTACCCACTAATCAGTTTACATCAAACCATAGAGTAGAAAATAGAACTACATACTTTACGCCTTGATCTCGTGCCGAAGCGGGTATGTAGGCAGTCTTGGGACGGAGTTGTCCCTCATACTCAGGTGTTTGTGGGTGGGGTCTAGGCTTGATATAGAAGGATTGAATAGAATCCTAATTTGAAAGATAATTAAAATGGAAAAAGTAATTCAATGCATACTTGGAAGGAATCCTGTATGGATTCGCTTGACTTCGTGAGGCTTTAAGCCAAATTCCGAGGCGGAATTCAAGCTTGTATTATGTTATTTAATTACTCCTAAGGATGGTGACCTCGGTGCACTTCTGTTAGAAGAGTGTAGTACTTAGTGAGTGGCTCAGAACTCGAATGGTCCCGATGAGTCTAAGTCTCTGGCCAGAGCACCTCCTATCCCAATTGGATAGATGCCTACCCCGTATGGGTAGATGCCTATCCCGTATTGGATAGATGAAATCTTATGTCCCGTATGGACAAATGCCTAACTCGTATGGTTAGATGCTCATCCCATATGGATGAATGCCTAAACCAGATGGATGGATGCCCAGAGTATGCGATTGAATCAAACACAATGATTAAATTTAAAAATAGAAAAAAAGAATGGTCAATTTTGTTGAGTTAATTATGGTGGGTTCTTACACTTTGGACTTCTGTTTTCGTCTTGGACCCTTTCATGTGCATCGATACCAATTTAAAGTAAGTTGTTCTAGTAAAAAAATATTCCCACATCATTATATAAACATGACTAAGCAATATGAGATTCTATCATTATTATGTTTATCTAAAATAAAGGAAGTGGCAAAAGTTATAAGAAAGTTAGGCTGTCTAATAAAAAATCAAATCTTTACAATAATTATAATCGTACACATGAAAATTAGAAACTGAAATCAAACATGCAACAAAGAACATAAACATGCAAACTATATGAAAATAATATTATAATACATGCATGCAAAAGCAATTTATCTTTGTTGCTTCTCCTTTTGCACCTTTGGAGAATTGAGTGTTCAAGCATATGGCTCTTAGAATTTAAGCATAAAGCATGAAAGCTCAAGAATGATAATTATCCACCTCAGAAGATAAAAATGATAATAATTGCAAAATTTTTAGAAGAATGCCAATTAACCTCGAAATGAAGAGGAATGGGGTATTTATAGAAGATTGGAATATCGATCAATGAATGAGATTGAGATAGGAAAAAAAGAAGTTAAGAATGATGTTTGTAACAACTCTACATACCCAAATAGTGGCAAGGGGGAACCTATCCTATTGTACATGTTTTTCTATATGACAAATCAAGATTTGCACATTTTATTATTTGAAACTATTATGTTTCATTGTCATAAGTATATTATTCATGATTATCATTTCAAACATTGGTCAAGGGAAGAGTTTGTGTTTATGTTGTTATTTGTTGAATCTAGTGTGGCTCCTATTTTTTTTTTTTTTTCTTATCGTTCATCCTATATAGTACACTTTTTCGACCCCATCCTAGAAAGATCATGCCCAACCTTTTATAGTGACATTAAGAGGAGCCGTGTAAATACGCGATTGATGAAAAAACACTTCCACAATTTTCTCATTTTCTATTTTTCAATTTCAATATAACATGAGAGTGATTTAATGTTCATATGAATGTAAAGATTTGATATATTACTTGTTATAGGTTGATGTAAGTGTATGAAGTTTTATTGTTGATTAATCTTTTTTCTAGAAAAGATCAAATTTATAGTGTTTAAATTTTTGAAATCATCATGTATTTATATATTATCATTTATTAAGAACAAAATGATATATTTTGATGTATTTAACTTGTAAAATGATATTATAACCATTAAAAAAAGATTTGTTAGACGTAATTACTTGATAATTAAACAAATATATAAATAGTATAGATATACTAAATACATTTAGCTAAAAAAATATTGAGACTATTTAATTTTACAAAAATGATTAACCTTTAAATTTAAACTTAATTTTTTTTTGAAATTTCCTTGATTTAAATTTTTAGTGGGCAAACCATCATGAAATTAACTTTTTCAGCTCTATACTAGCATTACAACATTAAATAAGCTTTTGTTAATAAGGGTGAAGTCTTGTTGTTGCTCATCTACCATGAGTGAATCCATGTTTTCCATTTCATTAATTGCAAGTACTTGTGAAGATAACTTAATTGATAGTTAGTAGATATGGTTAGTAGGAGGAAAAAATAGTGGTTTAGTAGTTCAATTTTGGCTTTTATTATGGAAGAAAAGTGAGAGGATAAAGGGAGTATTAAATTTTTGTTTGATTCATTATTGGACATGAGTGTGATGCTAAACCATGAGATTTTGTTGTTATAGCTCTAATAGAGCTATCAAAATTCATTTATTGTCTCCTCTTCTCTAGGTAAGCAACAAAGGTCTTTACACATATTCTGTTCCTTTAAATGTCAAATGCAACCTTATGTGCGCGTTTTCATTTTAATAAAGAGATCCACAACCTCATTAATGTGTTTAATTTTTATTTTTTTGTATTGATCAAAGCTGGAAAAAGATAGAATTATTACAATGAAAATAAATAGTAGTCCGAAAAGGACTGCAGAGGAAAATAAAAAAACTACAAGACTATTAAGAACTGTCACAAAACTAGCAAGATTAACAGATTACAATACAAAGAATGCTTTTATTAGAAACTTGGAGTTATACAACCTAATCTTTATACTTCATCATTTGAGTAATGAGTTTATTGCTTGCATAAAATGATGTGGAAAGCATTTTTCTTTCCAAAGTGATGAAATTTATTACTTCATGATAACTTGAATTGGGTTCTATTGTTAAAATCTAAACTTATAATTAATCATGTTATTATAGTTTCATTCACTTCATGATTGTGGTGAATATGAAAGGTTTCATACTATAGGAAGGAACTATATAGGTTTTAGTCATTGATTTAGATTATACCCTATGTTTTGATTGTGATATTTTAGTAAAGTTATTTTTAGTTAAGTCACTATTACAATTGTTGTACATTTGTTGGACTTGTCTATGCTATAAACATAATGACTTGTGCCTATAGAATTCAAGTGTTATTGCATGAGAATGGGTTCAAGTGTTATTTGATTTTACAGAACCATTAGATTATGAGTATATGTTGTAGACTATCTTTTATGTGGCAATAAATTGTTATTATTTGACTACATGAGCATAAAAACTAGCACGACACTTTCTTTCGAACTAAAGCTTTCTTATCTATATGCAGAATCTAACCATTAGAAAATGTGATAGTTTAGAGTTTAGAAACTATAAAGCTTCATGGGTTCTAGTTAACAATTGAGATCATGTTGTCATTGCTAAAGTTTCTTTTGAAAACACATATGAGTTAGAATACTTGAATGATGTTCAATTAATACTTTGATTATTGAAAGAATAGATACATGTTTGAAAGTCTCAAAGTGACATACTTATAAGAGGACCCTTGAGGGATTTTAAAAAATGTTTATTTCCTAGGGTCATTATGCATTACTATTGAATTTACTTGTGACATGAAAAGACTGTTGAGTCATGGGCCTTTGGTTTACTGGTGAAGTTGAAAGGTTCTAAATGAGCCCACCAGGGATCAAGTCTTGGTGAGTGCAAGGTTTTGAAATATAAAAGGGATGAAGTTGGTATCATGCCCCAGGTAATGGATACCCCTTAGTCCTTGGCTCTTAGCTAAAGAGGTTCTTGTGCTTCCATACCGAGTAGTAAAAATGAATTTGTGGATAAACCCCCATAAAAAAATAGACTATTGAAAACTTGTGTTAAATTTGATAAAGAACAAAGGATATTATCATGTGTTTTATTTTGTAATAGATGAAAACTTGGTTACCAAGAGTGGTTGTTGGACCCAAAGTACAAATATGAAATGAGTCATCACATATTTTCAGAACCATGCATAAAAAGAAACGTGAAAACTATTTTGAAGCCTGAATTTCATGCGAGTAAATTATTATATGTTTCATACCAGTATACATTGTATTTGAACTTTATGAAAACTAAGTGTGTGGAAGTGAATTGTACTATGATTGGCTTATTTAATTTCATATGTATTTATTATGATTGTATAAAAAATATTAGTATTTCTCCATTCAAGTTGAGAAAACAATCGGAAGAAATGGCAGGGCTTATAAGGACCTCATATAATTCTTCTAAGTTATTTGGTTAACTATATGCAAAAATAATGTGCTTCGTCATTATCATTCATCTCATTGGTAAAAGTGCAAAGTTGTGTCACATTTTTGACCAACTTATCAATAGAAGTGAATTTAAATATTTCTATCTAAAACTAAAAATTGGTTTTGGTTGAACATATGGTCAAGCAAGATTCATTATAGCTAAGTTAGATATGGTCACAAATTTTCCAACTGGAAGTGTTAACTAAATGTATATGTAACACCACTTTGAGGTCAATTTACCAAAAAAATAATATTTAAAAAAAATTATGTTTCAACAACTCCTACTCATGCAGATAACATTTTAAAAAATACAAACATACCTTTTTGTAGATCTATAAGTATAATTAATTTTTAAATATATATATTTTAGTAGTCTAATAATTGTTCATATTTTAATTTTTCTTTAGTAAAAGTAGGTTATCAACACCAAAATACAAAGTCAATTTCTTATTAAGAAAATGATACTAAATTTATTAAAAATAATCAAAATAATATGATGCATTAGATAAAAGAATCTTCCATATCAAGATGGTATAATTTTTTTCTATTTTGGATAGTTGTTAAAACAAAATGTGACATCCCATGGAAATATTTGTGTTTTCAATACACATTTTAATATTTATTTAAAAAAACTATTTATTAAAGGGAAAACAATTAAATCCACGAACTAGAGTTTCAATTTATAAATACACAAAAATGAAATATATTATATTAAAAATGACGTTACATTTAACTTTATTTTTAAGCATTTTATTAGCAAATAAGTTATATTATCAATTTTTATAGAAAAACACTATATTCAAATAACTTTTTTTTTTAATGTAAACATAAAAATTATATTAAAAACAAGCATTATATTAGTTTATGTCATTTCAAAATTCAAAACATGTCACTTTTTTGTGATGGAAGTAAAAAGTTGGATTGGTGTTGATGTTTCCTTTATATAAGTGTGACACAACTTTGTACTTTTATTCTCATTTAATCTCTTGATATGGAGAATAACATGACTTATGGAGATCATAGTTAATATTCATGTGTTTTTAGAAAAAAAAATTATTCATAATAAATGATTTGATCTTGTGTGTGGTGAAAATGGAATGATAAACTATTATAAAATCAACAAAGATCCAACCACATAAAACCCTAGTTCTACAATTAAGAATCCACCCTACACCAATGAAGAACCTAAAACATGTAAAACATCAACAAAATAAAAATATTATACCATTCACATGCTTAGTAGGGCTTGATCTCCGTTGTTTCCTATCTCCATTGATCTTGTTCGATATAGTTTGCTCTCAGATTTTGTATTGTGCACAAGAGCTCAACAAATAATGGATTGTGGTTGTGTAGATTCTTGATCGCTTGATCGCATGAAGATTGATTGATTGCATTGGTTAGGGATATGAAAGGATGAAGGAATCCTCTTATATAGAAGACACCTTAGAAAATATAGAGATAAGATTAAGAGTTGAAAAGATTAAATGGTAGGTAGAGGAAATAATAAAATATTAGAGAGGTGGTTAGGATAAAATCAAGAGATAAATGACAAGTGTCATGGAGGGAAAAATCTAATGAATTAATTAAATAAATAAAGATCTATTTAATTAATAGAAGATGTGAGACCAATTAAATAAATAAAATATTTATTTAATTTAGGGAAAGGATAATTTAAATAAATAAAAATATTTATTTAAATAGGGAAAGGCTAGAAGAGGATTAATGAATTAATTAAATATATAAAAATCTATTTACTTAATAGACGGCTTAGGATAAAATAATTAAATAGATAAAATATTTATTTAATTAGGCTAAGACAGTTTTAAGTGTCTATAGATCCAAATTTTAAATGCACAAAAAAGCTTAAGTTTGATGTCTAGAACAACCTTACATCTTCAAATAATGGCATGTAGGAAGCCATCCTATTACACATGTTTTTTTTCTTTTAAGTATAATCGAATCAAAAAGAAAGAGTATCTCATCGTTAATTACATGGATGACATGCAAGTCCAAGCGCAGATATATCAGAAAATACAGCTAAGTACAACCAACCCAAAGATAGGAAACATCAACCCAACCATATATATATAATCAAAAAATACAAAACAGTGAATCAACAACACCCTAGCTAAAAACAATCTCCATCGTGATGATTATTATTTCCCAAGGGATGGATCCAAATAGACCATCCAAGATCACCATCTATCCACACTTCAACCAGCCCATTCAGGATCTACTCTTTGTATGGGTGCATCACCTTTCTTTGCATCTTCTCCTTTTCTCTATGTAACCGATCCATACAAACCCGTCTCTCTTCCGGGGAATGCATGAAGTTCATGAGGGCCTGCTCGAAAAGGGTCTTGTTGTGGTCTCCCCTTTTCCAAGTGAAGCCATGATAAATCTCCTTAATGAAAACAACAGTAGATCCATCTTCCAACCACTGATCAAACGTGTCCTCATCCAACCTGATAACCACAAAGACCCGCATAGAAATAAGATGGAAAATGAGTCTCCTCAGAGACTTAGTAAGATTCCCAGTCCTACCATTAAAAATCTCATCATTACAAAACTTTTATATCAACCATAATATTTCCAAAGAAAGACAAGACCAAAATGAGTTAACTATTTTCTTGTAGCCCTTAATGCAACCTAGGATAAAATCAGTATAGGAGATACACATTTCATCAAATTTGATACCAAACATTTTCCAAATTTCTTTGGCAAATAGGCAGTCAAAGAACACATGCTGAGGAGTTTCAGGGAGGCGACATAATTTGCAAAGAAGGTGATTACCAGTAAAATCTTTCAAAGGGAGCCTGTGTAGGATAAGTCCCCAGGCAAATTTTTTTTCTTAGGCTCAGAAGGACCAAACCACCTGTAATTTAGAGATTTGACCCACTGTGCCCTATTCCAGCCTAGGTTTCAAACATAAGTAATATGATCAATCACAAGAGAGGAGTCCACCAATGTATCATAGATAACTTTAGCCATGAGGCCGGGAAGAGGAGTGTTGTCTACCCAACAAAAGGAGGATAGGCAAGGAATAAGAGTCACAAGGCTCAGGGAGATGAAGGGGGAGAGAGAATCTTTTAGCACAACATAGGTCATGTATTGAGGAGGAAGCACCTGAAATATATGAACCACATCTTCCCAAGACATCATTACTCCAGCATGAAAGATTTCCTTGAATAATCTGATTCCATTATTGTACCATTTTAAAGTCGAGCATCCCTGTAGGGTAGCAAGAGGCTTACCCTTATGAAAAATATTCCACCAGATGGTCCTGCCAGTAGCAAGACAATGACTATCCATTTGGCACTCACTATTCCTGATAAACCAATTTACAACCTCCCAAGCTTTCCATAGAGACTTAAAGACGTCAGACCCATACAGAGAAACCTCAAACTTTCCTGCAATTAAATCACCAATCGGGAGGCCCTTCCATTTCTTAACTTTCTTAGGAATCAATCTTAAAATATTTTGCCTGATCAACACTTTCCAAGGTTCCTCTCCAACAATAGCCCTGGAGATCCTTTTTGAGGCAAGGGAAATCCCTTGAATCCTAAGATCCTTGAGCCCCATACCCCCAATATCTTTTTTCAAGACACACCGGTCCCATTTGACCGCATACTACTTCTTATTACCCTTACCATCTGACCACAAAAAAATCCTGATTTGCTTTTGGATGTGGTTAAACTGATAATTAGAAAAAAGCCAAGCTGAGGAGAAATATATGTTGTAAGAAGAGAGTAATTTCTGACAGACCTAATACCTTCCAGCAAGGGAAAGGAAGTTACTGTTTCACTTAGATAGGTTTTTGTCTATCTTGTTTCTAATCCAATCCCACATCTCCTTTAGATTTGGGGCAACCGAGAATGGGATGCCCAAATACCTAACAATTTGATTAGGACCACCTCACTTCATTGAGAATCTAGAAAACCATGTTGGGGGGGTGAGATCCCACCCAAGCAAACAAGATTTCTGAAGAGCAATTTTACTACCAGAAGCTTTGCAAAAGATATCAGTGTTGTCCAGCAAGGCAACCATATTGTTCTCATCCAATACCATCATAACCACTGTATCATCAATGAACTGCACATTAATCACTTCTTTATTAGGTAGGCAGATCCCTCTGACCCTGAGAGTGATATCATTGTTCTTCACGAGGTAATAGAGAGCATCAACAACAATCACAAACAAGGCCAAAGCCAAAGTGCAGGCTTGTCTGATGGATCGAGAAAGAGGGAAGCATTCATACCACAAACCATTTACTTCAACCATAGCATTTGCATCACATAGTAAGGTTTGTACCAGCCTACAAAAGGAGCCTGGGAACCCCATACTATTGAGCATCTGGAGGATAAATCCCCATTCAATCCTATCATATGCTTTTTCAAAATCAATCAACAACATAGCTACACTCTGACCAGTATCCTTTGCCCAGTTCAATGACTCCCAACAGGTTATAAGATTCTCTAGTATGTACCTTCCCTTCACAAAACCGGTTTGAATGGGGCTAATGATTTTAGGGAGGATCTTTTCCAACCTGTTAGCAGCCACCTTGGCCAAAATCTTATATGAAACATTAAGGTAATGGGCCTACAATTTCTAATCGGTGTTTTGTCGCCCTCTTTTGGAATCAACTTAATTAATCCTTGGTTTATCTCCTCTCCAAGAGATCCTATGTCAATAGATTCCTCATATAGATCAAGGAGGTCCTCATAAATCCAATTTAGATTTGCTTTGTAAAACTCCACTGGAAAACCATCCGGCTGTGGGGATTTATCATTACTCAGAGATGCAATAGCCCGCTCAATTTGAAAGAGGCTTGCTAATATGGGAGCAATATTCTTCATCTAGTAGCTTTGGCACCAACCTCTTGATTAGGTCCCTTGCCCTACCTTGCTCATCCTCCATATCCTCAGTAGATAATAGAGATCTATTGAACTGTGCAAAATGCTCTAGGATATCCTTTGGGTCCGTAATACTCCTATTGTCCTCCCAGATACTATAAATCCTATCTTTGGCTTCTTTCATCTTGAGCATTTGAAAGAAGAACTTAGACCCTCTATCCCCTGAATCGACTTGAGTTTGTCCCTTGTTTTCCAAGCATTAACCTTAATATTTTGAGTTCTCCTCAACACAACCTTAGTACTATTACACATGGTTTTTGGTTTATGATGAATGAAGATTTGCACATTTGATTATATGGGACTATTACGTTTCATTATGATATTGAGATTGTTCATGGTTATCATTTCATCCTATTGAGTACACTTCTAATGACCGTACAAAGTAGCCATGCAAATATGTGCTTGATGGAAAAACAATCCCACAATTTTCTCTTTTTATTTTTTTAATTTTAATTTTACATGATGTCCATCTAAATTTGAAGATTTGATATATTATTATTTGGTGTCAATTGATGTATGTGTATAAAGTTTAATTGTTTGATTAATCCCTTTTCTACAGTGATAAAATTTATATTTAAAAAATTTCAAAACTATCATACTTCTATTTTAGCATTTATTGAAAAGAAAATATTATATTTTGGTGTATTTAACTTATAAATTGATATTATAACCATTATTAAAAGGGTTGGTTGGGGGTAACTATTTGATAATAAAACTCATATATAAATAACTATTATAGCTCAATTTTTTGATAAAGAAAACAAATATTAACATTAAATTTAATACATATATTAATTTTGTACATGTTCAAACTTATACACACAATTAATGAAACTAAAAAATCCATATCAACTTTAATAATTTCCCTCATCATCATTTTAAATTAAAATAGGGATAAGTCATATTGTTAAGTACAAAAATCTAATACCCTAAAAGAACTAAATCGAATTTACATCCTAAATATATTTGACAAAATTATACACTCCTTCAACCTCCTCAACAAAAACTAGCATTTCATATACCTACTACCAATATATCAGACCTAAAATTTTGCTTCCCATGAAAATGTATGTTCTACATGAAATTAATAAATTTAATTTCAGCTAAATTATTGAACTTTAAAATAAATAATTGTTTAGAAATTTTTTTAAGAGTATTAGTAAACATAAAATTAAATGACCATTTAGAGCAATCCATGTAGCATATCGTGGCAAAGTCTATGGGATTAAAAAAAAATCTAAGTAAAATGTTCTCCATTGTTTCATAATTTCATGGTCTATATGATTTTTTTTTTCATTTTTAGATCGTATATTATAACCTTAAAATTTATTAGACTATAAAAATTAATATAATATTTTAATTTATAGTACTAATATAAATGTATCATTTTATAATATTTATTATAGAAATAAAAATTGATTTAGAATGTTTTCTAATTGTTAAAATTTATTTAATATAGATTTCTAGAATAGTTTCTAATATGAATTTAGAAAACTTGTTACTTTAATTTTTAGAACATTTTTAACAAGATTGTCTTAAATATTTTAAATATAAATTTCAAAATTTGCTATACCAAGTAAAATTGTAATAAACTTTACATTAGATTATCATTTTAAAATTGTTTATTAACATTCATAAGAATTACTATTTATATTTACAAATATTTAATTAATTTAAATTATACACAATAATATATTTAAAAATAACAACTAAATTATTTACATTACTTTTTTAAAATATTGTTTTTCATATTTAATATATGAATATGATTGATAAAATTGAAAAAATCATTTACTAAATTATTTACATTACTTTACTAAAATATTGTTTTTCATACTTAGTATACATATGATTGCTAAAATTGATAAAATCATTTATATACTTAGTATACATATTAATTTTTTTGGACAATTTCTATTTTTCTTAAAATGTCAAATGAAAGGCACTCAAATGACCAAACCACCATGAAATTTTCATGACGAGGAGTGACCGTCAAATTCCAACCCTAGTTCTCTATGGACAAGCACAATCTCCTACCATATACTAAAATTAAATATTCAAAGTGCATGCCTTCTTGTACCTTTGTTGTCACTTCATGTGTATCTTTATTAGTCCTTTTGATCGAACAATACAAATTAACTCCTTCAAAACTTAAAAAACAATTATAAATCCATTAGTTCTCTTTGGATATATTTCAAAATTTAAAAAAATGTATTAAATTCATGTCTTCAAGTTTAAACTTATAAATTTAATCTTCAAAAAATTTAATTCATTTTTTGATAAGATTTATATTAAACCCACATCATCATTTTAGCTATGTGATAGAGAAGCACAAACTTTAGGTTCAAACCTCTTCAACTAAGAATCAAGGACTAACACATATCTATTCTACTAAAATTGTTCGAGGTACAATTCCAGTTTTATTCCTTATTTTGTGTTAACTATAAAAGAGCACTACCCCTAAACCATTAGTGCATTATCCATCTATCATCCATCACTTATTACTACATATTACTCATTGCCCCAGTATAACTTAATACTCTAAAATCATCTCTTTGTTCACCAATTCCAAACCTCTAATTCTCACATTGAATCTTTGCAACACCATTTCGCATTATTATTTAAAATTCCAATATTTAGATTCCAAACTCACCTTCATTTAGAACAATAACTTATACATTCATTACATCTCATTCAAAATTTTATAATCTATAATTAAATTGAATCAAAAACTATTTATGAAAACATCTTACTTAACAAGCTCCTAAAGGTATTTGTCAACATTGCTAATTTAATATTTCATATCTAAACAAATCTACACTTTCAAGTACTAAAGTTTGTTGGGCTCAAATGCATTTTTACATGCCAAATTCAAATACATAAAGCAAAAAAGACCTAATAATCTTCAAATTTTGAAAGCTTTGTCATCTCAAGTTGCACATCCCAAATTTGGGAAAAAAATTCAATAAGTAATCACGTAAAACAAAAATAAACTTCTACCAACTCCAATAACAAAGACACATATATAGAATAATATATAATATATTTCTATAGCCCATGATGTTTTATTTGTTAATATATATAAAATAATGAAATAGAGTATTTGTATAATCCATTATGTTTGATAACTTGGTAGTTTAACTTAATGTTATATTTTTTAATAATCAAATAATAGAATATTTAATGAAATAAAATATTTTTATAATCCACAATGTTAAATGACTTATAAACAACTTAAAGCATATGAAACTACTTCATACTCCACCTCATATATCCAAATATGAGAAATTATAAATCGAAGGAGATAAATTAATTTAGAAAAAAGTTTAGAAGATAATTAAGATACAAAATATGGATAAGAAGGATTTTAAAGAAGAATAAATTAAATAATAATAAACAATCAATTAAAAAAATCAATGAAAATTTCTCCTATTCAAACAGAAGAAATACAGAATCAAAATTAGGAGTTTTTGTTGTGTAATTAAAAAATTCCGATATTAAAATTTTAAAACTAAGTATTATTCTCTTTATAAACTTGAAATTTGTTACACAAAATGAGTAACTCACAAGTATTAATTCTAAAAGTTCATTTCAAAAGTTATCTAACATTACCTACCCATCTGTCCGAGCTAATACTGCTCATTTGTCAGTAATAGAACTACCCATCTGTCGGCTTTACCAGAACTAGGAAAGTGAAAATGTGAAGGTATTAAATTTAAGAAAATCATCGTCCCCTATTTTGTAGTAGCTGTCTTTCTATAGATTTTCCTCCTCCGATCTACACGAGTCATTCAGATTTAGAGTTCTGAAAGTCTCTTGATATATCAAAAAATGTCTATAACGAGGCAATTGTAATCTGTTGATCAAAGAGATTACTATTCGGATTTAAAATAATAAAAGTATTTATATGAAAAATCTCTATATAATAGGACAATTGTAATTCATTCTATTACTATTCGGATTTAAAATAATATAAGTATTTAGATGATAGATTTTCTTCCTCCGATCTACACGAGTCATTCAGATTTAGAGTTCTGGAAGTCTCTTGATATATCAAAAATGTCTATATATAATGAGGCAATTGCAATCTGTCGATCAAAGAGATTACTATTCCGATTAAAAATAATGTAAGTATTTAGATGAAAAATCTTTATATAATGAGACAATTGTAATTCATTGATTACTATTCGGATCTAAAATAATAAAAGTATTTAGATGAAAAATCTTTATATAATGAGACAATTGTAATTCATTCGAGAAACTTTTAATCATAGAACAAACAAATCAATAGAAAAAATAAATGCAATAGATCGGTTTCAATTTTGTAATACAAAATGACTAGATAGAATAGATTGTAAATAGAGTTGCTGCCTGTAAAAACCAGTGATTATTCTCGAATAAGAACTATAAGTGAAATGCACAAATGCTTAAAATTTCTGCCAAGCGACTTTCAGAAAACAACAATCTAAATCCCAAAATGGAATGATCCTAACAAAGAACCAAGACTAAAATTTTGATCCAGATATTACTAAAAATGGTTTTCTTTGAGAATTGGGTATCAGCAGCATTAAAGTGATTTTCGAATATAGAGATGGTGAACCTTTGAAGTAGTAGAGCCACGAGTAAAGCAAATATCAATAGCTTAAAGACAATTGGCAAGACCAGTTACAGTGTTCGACAATGCCTCGTTTTATGGGAATCTATCATGTTTTTCTAAAATTAGGTTTTGTTCTTCTATTGAATAGTATTTGTGTGCTAAGTTTTGTCTCTTTCTGGGACAATGATAAATCAAAACATAAAACTTTGATTGTTGCATTTAAAATAGCAGGAGGTCATAGATATGAATGAGGATAACATACAAGACACGGATTTAAGCTTTTCTTCGATTTAATACAAAAGGTGTAAGACATATATATGATTCACTCTGTTGAAACAAAGCATAATCATGGAGTTGAAAAAAACTTTCAACAAAACCCCAAAAGCCTGAGAGAAATAGAGCTTAGATTAGCTTAGCTTATAGCTTGTAATGAAGTGAACTCCAGTGGTGGGTTCTCCATGAGAAGTTAGAATGAATGATTGAGCATGATGATCAATTGGAAGTAGAACCCATGATTCTCCCAGCACCTCCACTTTCTGCAACACAATGAATACAGTCACTCGCACTGGATATCTCAACTCAACTGCAAATTTGTAATATGGGTTATAAAACTAACAACAAATTTGCATTATGGTAGTAATGGTGCACACACAAATGTAGTACATAAAACAATGTCTAGACGTCTCCCAACAGTATATTTTAGCGTGTCTCTAAACCAGAATGAGGAAACCATGGAGGTAAGGTGAGGTGATTATAAGGTCCTAATGATCATCTATGCTCAATGCCCACCCCAACAGGAAGAAGAAGGGCTTATGAGGAAGCAATTTGGCTTGAAGAATCTGTTTTGGAAGTGGCTGCACTGTTGGTGTCTGAAACACAACCAAATGTTTTCTGTAAAACACCTGTTGGGGATGATTCAAAGCAGCTTCCAGAACTCTGTCTCTCTCTAAGCTCCTCACTTTTGTTGTTGTTGTTGTTGTTGTTGTCCTCCTCCATGAGATTAAGGCCAGGCTTGTTCCCTCCTGGTGTTGATGACTGAAGAACTTCTGCTAAGGGACCCAACAGCCCTATTGGATTGTTCTCCCATGCAATGGGTATCCAGCTGTGTGGCCGATCATGCCGCTCTTCCACGTCCATATTCATATTCATGCCCACACCAAGACCCATTTCAACAGGATCCATTCCAATAGGATCCTCCTCATTTCCATCCCCAGACATTGTTAATTTCAGAGGGGAAAGTGATAACTTGCCCCGAGGAGACCAACTGTTTGTGGCACTTGGAATCGATATGGAGAGTTGGGTGGTGGAGTTATTCTGTTTCGATCTCGAACTCTCCTCCGTATCCGATCTAGGCCAATCGTCCAAGAAATGTCGCAACGGCCTCTCCTCTTGCCCACTCTCCTGTATAGTCCCATATCTCCTGTTACTACAGACACCCAAAAAAGAATGCTGGTGTTGCTTTGTATCGAAATTCTCAGCCTGGTTTCCCTCGCTCATAAGCCCAAATTGCTGACCCATGAGACTTTTTAGCTGTGGAGAACTAGAAGACCCATTGTATTTGGGCGCCACCCGCCATTCATTGCTGCCCGACACCTTAGCTGACAGAATATCATCCTCGCCTTTAATTCCATTCAAGTACCTACAAAAAAAACCCATTGCATTCGATTCCACAATTAACATAAAATATCAGTAGAACAGATACAAAAAACATTTGGAGCTTGCATAATTGGATTACGATGATTGCTGATAATACCGGTCTTTAAAGCTTAAATCCTCAGGTTTACCTGCAATCTTTGGTTTCGTTTACTGTGGCAGATGGAGATGGCCCACCATGACCACCACCACCACTATGCTGCACTGAAAAGTGTTGAAATTGATTCCCATCAGCACTGCTCAAGGACAAGTCTTTTCTCCCGGAAGTGCTGCTATGGCGAAGATTAGAAGTAGTACTAGTAGTAGTGGCGGTGTAGCCTTCCACAGGCTTTCTTGAACCGCGATGACGGCCCCTGTGCATATGGCGCTCACAGTATTTCTGATCGGGTACCACATCTCTTGAGCACCGCCATTTCTTGCCGTCAGTTCTCCGACATCTGCCCGGTTCTGGATCAACATTTCCCCCATATCCCATCTGAAACGGGCTCCACGAAGTCACTGCAACAACAATTAAGAAAAGGAGCCCTGAGCTTCAGAAGTGCAGGCCGTAAGAGATTTACCTACTTAGTTGTGTAGAAATCAGAATAGAATAAACTTACGTGTGGTGTGAGGAAGATGATGATAGGGTGAGGATCCTGCAACTGCACCAAATGGAGGCAGGCTTTTTCGAAAGGTGAGGAGCAGATCTGACGGGACTGGAATGCCGGCCGTCATGTACTTGAAAATCAACGCCTGCTGCTCCAGTTCCCGCCATTGCGATGGACTAAAGGGCGAAGAACGTACTGCTGTTACCATCCCCATCTCTCCTCTTCCCATGGGTGGAAAACACAAAGGCAAAGGAGGCATCATCCCTACACAACAATCACAACAACAACAACAATATCAATAAACCAGCCAGCCTCGTGAAACCGACCGCCAGTGGGTCAAACAAATTTCGTGACAACACTCATATTTGCCATGCAAGAATATTAAATTCGTTGATTCTTTTGCATGTGAGCAGCAATAATTTACAAACGGTGGGTGCTCCTGTGATCAGCATGACCACCAAGCCTGATGATACCTGATCTCCAAATCATTCATCATTTGGAGCCTAAAATTCTTGAGACTCCCTATGGAATTCAATTGTGCCCAATTACCTGCAGGTTTGTAGTGGTGTAAGTGAAATGGCACTGGCAAACTGCACCTTTCCCCAACTGTTCCTCCTGGTGAAATCACTGAGTCGCTTCTGTAAAGCCTGCCCTCACAGGCAGCACTGCTTTCATGACCGAATACGATCGCCTCGGTAGGAGTTGAATTTGAATTTGCAGGCGAGACAGCCAGACGGTCCTCTGACACAAAACTGCTACTGCTGCGCCCACTGTTACGCATCAGATGATACTGATTATCATCAGTAACACTGCCCATTTCCATTTTCGACTCGGTACAGTTGAAGGAGTCAGTCCGGGCCACTTTCCACGGCCCCCCACCGCCTGCACCACTCCTTTCCATCTTCCAACAGCTATTCCCTGAAAATTTCTCCATTTCCCTTCCTTTTCCCTCTTTCCTAACATCCACAAACCACTTCCAACACACAAAACAAGATTAAACCCAGCTTCTCTGCTCAATGCACCGTCCCAAAAAGACCCCAAACTGAACAAAACCCCATTTGTATGCAGGATTTTCGAATCGCTGTCTCTTAACTCGAAGTTTCTGCTCGTCCCATCAACGTCAAAAAACCCTAAGACAACACCTGCGGGAAGGGAAGTGATTCGTTGGCAACCCAACCCTCCTTTTGTGCTGATCCATACTCACCTACCCATCATCCACAGCATACCCATTCTTCCAAAACAATGCCTCCCATCCCCATCAGCAGCTGAGGTCATAAAAAAACACCACTCCACAATCCTAAATCCCTCATCCACAGCATACCCATTCTTCCAAAACAATGCCTCCCATCCCCATCATCAGCTGAGGTCATCACAAAACAAGCCCTCCACAATCCCCAATCCCTCCATCAACAGTACCCACTAGCGCCAGGCTGCAGCACGCTGGAATTCAAATACCTCGCATACCGTACCCTCCATGACTACATACCCTGTCTCTACAACCCAGACAATGGTATCTACCAAAGAGGCATGGGAAAAGTATGGAGTATTAATGGCGAAATTTCATGGATGATCATTGATAGCCCCTTCAGGCGGCGATTGCACAGACGTGTTCATTCCATATTCCTCCACATAAGCTTCCCAGGCCCACCCGTACACCCAAAATCTAGCCACATCCAAAACTCTACCTTTTCACTCCCTCCTAGGGGAAGGAAACAAGTTAAGTGCATCCCTCCCTCCCATCCATCCATTCATTATTCCTACTATTCATTCATTGCACCGGCACGCACCTCTAGGTTCTACCCTCTACCCACAATTATTACTCTAGTTTATACTCTGCTTCAAAGCGAAGAGAGCTCTCAGACCAGAGGGTCTTTGCTAGGATTGCCCTAAACTACAGGCGTAGTACCCACTGCTTCCCCAAAAGTGCCACATTTTGAAGGATCACATGGTAAAAAGTATAAAAATAGAGCAGCCATTACCTATCAGACCTATTTTACCTAACCAGTTGGTCAGGGTCAGTAGTGAGGACCACCTCCAAAGGACCATGATGATCACTATCATCATAATGGTGAGAGAACAGGTCATCGTTTTCAACCCCCTTAGCAACCTAATTTCCGTTTACTTGCCTTACGATCACTCTCAGCCGGTAAATAGCAAATATGCGCTGTTACTCTGACTTGTACGTACAGAAGAGAAGTGTGCACCTGGGAGAAGGAGCTCCCATGGGTCCCCCATTGCCGGGGTTAAACTGGGCGGTCGGCCGAAAGTTTTTACGGCGGTCATGACCAACTTTTAAGTCCAAAACAATTGGAGAAAGGAAAAAAATTACATGATGGAATAAGAAAATAAAATTAACTAGGGTAAAAATTGAATGTATTGGGACAAGATGACATTAGAAAAAGTAGGTAGAAGATTCTATATGAAGGGTGGTATGGGAGAATATAATTTCATTCACGAGAGAATATAATTTCATTTAGGAGAATTGAAATTTATTATCATTTAATGAAAATAAGTACAAGAATTTTCGAATGTATTTTTGAAAGAAAACATGACATTCTTGAAGATTCTTGAGGTTTTAGGATGTTCTTGTTATTAAAAATAGTAAGAGAATAGTATCAATTATTGTCCAATAATGTTCACTCCTTGCACACCCAGCGTTTTAATTGCTAACTTTAAAGAAACCAAAAAATAATAATTTAAAAATCTATTAATAAATTTCACATGTATCAATAGTCACCCATTTTTAGCATTTTTGGACCATAATTGGGCCATTTATGCACCTTTATTGGTATCCATAGCATGCGACTACTAGAGCATTTGTGCATAAAGTATGCGATTAAATCAAACACAAATGATTAAAGTAAACAAAAAAAATGATCAAATTTTGTTGGGTTAAACAAGGTGGGTTATTACACATAGCATGTGACTACTAGAGCATTTGTGCATAAGTATTGGCTTTTTTTTTAATTGAAATAATGAAAAGAAGAATCATATTAAATTGGTAGTCCAAAACTATCAAGGAGAGTACAAGGAAGACTAGAATCATACAACTTCAGTTCAATTTTGTGATGGCAATGAAATCGTTTCTCGTAATGGAGCTTGGCCAAGTCCATGTTAGTCATCAGATTTCTTTGTGTTTCTTCAATAATACCATGCATAAACGTTCTTTGCTTTATAGTTCTCAAAAGTGGACATGTCCTAAATCGAGGGAGGTGGGGAATATTCGTGTAGGTGAAAGGGAGATCGTGGGGATAAGAAATTGACCCCAAAGGCAACGAGGCATGGAAAAGTAGGAGAAATATCATAGAATAGCTCAAAGAAGAAGGACAGTCAAATTTCTATTTATTCTAAAGGGGAAAACAATCTAATATTATTTTTTATTTGTGTAATAGTTAGGGTGTTTTTTGTTTTTTTTTAATTTGTGATTGTAAGTCTTGAAAAACCAATTTGTATTTTAATGCAAGTGAATTTGTTGTTGTCTTTATTTTGCTTGTGTGAATGTTGCCTTAGAATTTTTTTAGACTACTATGTTATGTTGTCTTTTGTTAGGTCCCCTACATAAAGTACATCAAAATGTGTCTCTTCTACATATCAAACAAAGTAGAAATGACTTTTATATCATAGAATGGTTGACATGTAATAGCATTCAAGCTAATTATTAGACAACCTAGAGAGGATGTTTATGTCTACCATATTTTATTTACTTTTTGTGGAAATGATAAACATGTGGAATTATTTTAGCAATTTCTTGCTTTGGAGAGTTTAAATCTTATGATTTGTCTTAGTGCTAACAACCAATGGATATCTACTTCATCAAAGCTATATGTGGCACAAAAAATAAATGTTGAAAAATGATCAAATTCTATAATAGGAGAATGAACCTTTGAGGATAGAAAATAAACAAAGATTCAAAATAAATCTTAAATACACAAATATTTTTTTACCACACAAATAAGCTAATTTACTTAGTGCTAATGATTAAGAGATGTCTACTCCGCTAAAACTATCTTTGGCATGAAAAAGAAATGTTGAAAAATGATCACATTCTATAATAAGAGAATAAACATTCAAAGATAGAAAAATAGCAAAAACTCAAACTAAACCATAAATTCATAAATATTTTCTTAGTACACAAATAATCAAATTTTGCCTAGTGTTAACAATTAAGGGATATATATTCCACCAAAGCTATCTTTGGCACACAAAAAAATGAAAAATGTGTTAGGAATTGCATGCAGAAAATATCAATTATATGCAGATAAATATTAAACATAGGAATGAAAAGCACAAAAATAATAACAGTGAAGAGACAATATTTAACGTGGTTCACCCAATCTTGGGCTACATCCACCAAACAAAAAGTCCAATATTATTATCTAGTAAATCAAAACCGATTACAACCAACAATCCCCTTACAAAATACTACAAAATTCTCCACAGAAAACCCTAACCCTTAGCCTTTTTATCAAGACTTATGTCAGTTATAAAATTAGGGTTACAACATGTCAGTCAATAGAAAAATAACACTTGATGCCTTTATAAACTAATAAAAGTCTTTTTGGCCTTGTGGGGTACTGCCCCTCAACCTCACCCTGTATCACAATAGGGAGTGTGCTAGAGGCGTTGCCCCTAGACCTCGCAAGGGGCGTTTCCCCTTGACCCCATCTTGGGGGCGCTACCCCCAAACCCCCGTCAAAAAATTTAACCCCCGAGTCTGATTAAGCTCCATATAACAGCAAAATGATCAAATTCTACAATAAGAGAATGAACCTTTGAAGATGAAATAATAGGAAAGATTCGAACTAAACCTTAAATACAAATATATTTTCTCAGTGCAAAAATAATCAGTTTTTCTTATAAAGGTAATGATTAAGGATATCTATTCCACCAAAAATTGTTTGCGACACGAAAAAAAAAATGTTGAAAAAAAATCACATTCTACAATAAGAAAATGAATGTCAGAAGATAGAAAAAATGCAAAGATTCAAACTAAACCTTTAATACGCTAATATTTTCTTAGTGCACAAATAATCAAATTTGTCTAGTGCTAACAGGATATCTATTCCATCAAAGCTTTCTGTGACATGAAAAAAAATGCTAAAAAATGATCACATTCCACAACAGGAGAATGAACCTTTGAAGATAAAAAAAATCAAAAGATTCAAACTAAGCCTTAGATACATAAATATTTTCTTAGTGCACAATATTCAAATTCACTTAATGCTAATGATTAAGGGATGCCTATTCCACCAAAGCTATATGTTGCACAAAAAGAAATGTTGAATAATGACCAAATTCTAGAATAGGAAAATGAACCTTCAAAGATAGAAAAATAAAAAAGATTGAAACTAAACCTTGAATACACAAATCTTTTTCTTCTTTTCTGAAAACATCTCTTTAATTATAACTTATATTCTCAAAATAGATCATAAATATCTTTATAGAAATGAAGTGAATTATAAAAATATGTGCATCTCTATCATTTAAGTAGATTACAATATAATGAGTAACGCACATCAAAATCAAAAAGTATCTTTCAATTGAATTATTGAATGAGAGAAATCAAGTCTTCAAACATACAAAAAAGTCAAATCCAACC
Organism: Cryptomeria japonica; assembly: GCF_030272615.1. Classification (NCBI taxonomy): domain Eukaryota; kingdom Viridiplantae; phylum Streptophyta; class Pinopsida; order Cupressales; family Cupressaceae; genus Cryptomeria; species Cryptomeria japonica. The sequence goes on from NC_081413.1 coordinate 566,948,538, forward strand.
TAACCATACTTAAAAAAATTCATACTTTTGCAATAAAAAAACACTCCATCATCTTCACCATAAATCTCCATGCTCCAATGAATTATATCAATATGCATATATCTATCGTTTAAGTAGATTATGACATCATTAGTAACATGCATCAAAATAAAAAAAGTATCCTTCAATTCAATTATTGAACAAGAGAAATTAGGTCGTCAAACATGCAAAAAAAGGTCAAATCTAACCTAATCATACCTTTTTAAATATTTATACCAAGTTCCTAAAAATGAAATTAGAAAACACACCATCATCTTCACCATAAATCTCTGTGCTCCAATAATCCACTTTTTGACAGTGCCCAATATTCAAATTGATAAAAGGAGAAGAGACGTTGATATGATCATCAGATTCAACCCCATTGCAGTTTAGTTTTGTGATGGCAATGAAATCATTTATCGAAATAGAGCTTAGCCAAGTCCATGTTAGTCGTCAGATTTCTTTGTGTTTCTTCAATATTAACATACAAAAATGTTCTTTACTCTACCATTCTCGAAAGTGGATGTGTCCTAAATTGGGGGAAGTGGGGAATATTCGTGTAGGTGAACGGGAGATCATGGGGACAATGAATTAACCACAAAACTACTGGGGCATGAGGAAAATAAGGGAAATATCATAGAATAGCTCAAAGAAGAAGGACAGTCAAATTTCTATTTATTCTAAAGGGGAAAATAATTATTTTTTATTCATGTAACAGTTAGGGTAATTTTTTTTTAATGATTGTAAGCCTTGAAAGACAAATTTCTATTTTAATGTAGGTGAATTTGTTGTTGTGTCCATTTGATATGTGAATGTTGCTTGAGAATTGATTTAGAATACTATGATATGTTGTCTTTTGTTAGGTCTCCTACATAAAGTACACCAAAATGAGGCTTTTCCACATATAAAACAAAATAGAAATGACTTTATATCATAGAATGTTTCACATGTAACAACATTCAAGCTAATTGTTCAAACAACCTAGAGATGATGTTTATGTCCAACATATTTTATTTACTTTTTGTGGAAAGAATATCATCTTGAATTATTTTAGCAATTTCTTGGTTTGGAGAGTTTAAATCATATGAATTTCCTTAGTGCTAACAACTAATGGATATCTATTTCATCAAAGCTATATGTGGCATAAAAAGGAAATGTTGAAAAATGATCAAATTCTATAATAGGAGAATGAACCTTCAAATATAGAAAAATAGCAAAGATTAAAACTAAATAGTGCTAATGATTAAGGGATGTCTACTCCACTAAAACTATGTGGCATGAAACAAAAAATGTTAAAAAATGATCCCATTCTACAATAAGAGAATGAACTTTCGAAGATAAAAAATAACAAAGACAAACTAAACTTTAAATTCACGAATAATTCATAGTGTATAAATAATCAAATTTTGCCTAGTGCTAACATCTAAGGGATATATATTCCACCAAAGCTATCTGTGGCACAAAAAAGAAATTGAAGAATGATCAAATTCTACAATAAGAGAATGGACATTCAAAGATAGAATAATAGCAAAGGTTCAAACTAAACCTTAAATACACAAATATTTACTTAGTGCACAAATAATCATTTTTTTCAAAAAAGGTAATGATTAAGGATATCTATTCCACCAAAATTGTTTGTGGCACAAAAAATAAATGTTGAAAAATGATCATATTCTAGAATAGAAAAATGAACCTCAGAAGATAGAGAAATAGCAAAGATTCAAACTAAACCTTAAATACACATATATTTTCTTAGTACATAAATAATCAAATTTGTTTAGTGCTAACGGGATATCTATTCCATCAAAGCTTTCCATGACATGAAAGTAAAATGTATTAAAATGATCACATTCTACAATTGGAGAATGAACCTTCAAGGTAGGAAAATTTCAAAGATTCAAACTAAATCTTAAAACACAAATATTTTTTTAGTGCATAAATAATCAAAATTGTTTAGTGCTAATGACTAAGGGATATCTATTCCATCAAAGCTTTTGTGACACAAAAAAAATGTTGAAAAATGATCACATTCTACAATAGAAAAATGGACCTTAGAAGATAGAAAAATAGCAAAAATTCAAACTAAACCTTAAATACTGCATAAATAATCAATTTTGCCTAGTGTTAACAACTAAGGGATATCTATTCCATCAAATCTTTTTGTGACATTAAAAACAAATGTTGAAAATGATCACAATCTATAATAGAACAATGAACCTTCCAATGTACGAAAATAGCAAAATTCAAACTAATCCTTAAAATTCACAAATATTTTTTTTGCTTTTCCTAAAACATCTAAGTTATTTAATTATAACTTATATTCTCAAAATCTCATAAAATATCTTTATGAAAACAACTTAATTAGATAGATATGCACATCTCAGTCATTTATGTAGATTACAATTCTTTATAAAAATGAAGTGAATTAATTATATCGATATGTGCATCTCTATCACTTAAGTAGATTACAACATGATCAGTAACACACATCAAAATTAAAAATAATCCTTCAATTGAATTATTGAACAAGAGAAATAAGGTCATCAAGCACACAAAAAAAATCAAATCTAGATAGGGGAAGTGTACCAATAGCCATTATAGCCAACTTTACGCACCCATAAATCTTAAACGTTACTAAACATTAAATCGGATTTTGATGATTTTTGTTGTTGTTGTCTCTATATGCAACTTAACTACTTATAGTTATTGTTTTGACTTCTAGGTAGTAATGATGCACACTATGGGATCCATTGTGCACACAAGGGTCAAAAAGCACACATTTCAAAGTGTCACCCAATACCTACTCAAAGATGCCCCAATAACCATGCACTTAAAATTGTCAATACTTATGCACAAATGCTCTAGTAGTAGTGCGCTATGGGTACCAATAAAGGTGCACGAATGGGCCAATTATCATCCAAAAATGCTAAAAAATGAGCGGCTATTAGTACATGTGAAATATATTAATGGTCTTTTAGTTTTTATTTTTATTTTTAAAGTTAGTAATTTGAGGGGTTGGGTGTGCAAGGAGTCAACAAATATTGGAACATGAACAATAATTGGTGCTCTTCTCCTAACGAGTAACGTGCATTAAAATTAAAAAAAAAAGTATCCTTCAATTGAATTATTGAACAAGAGAAATCAGGTCAGCAAACACAAAAAAATGGTCAAATCTAGATATGTGCATCTCTATCACTTAAGTAGATTACAACTATCTTTATAAAAACGAAGTGAATTATATAGATATGTGCATCTCTCTCATTTATGTAGATTACAACATAATGAGTAATGTGCATCAAAATTTAAAAAAAGTATCCTTCAATTGAATTATTGAACAAGAGAAATCAGGCTGTCAAATACACAAAAAAAGTCAAATCCAGATGTCTGCATCTCTATCACTTGAGTAGATTACAACTATCTTTATAAAAAACAAAGTGAATTATATCGGTGTGTGCATCTCTATCATTTAAGTAGATGACCCTTTGTAACTAGCTCTAACTTTTGAGCCATGTCATCCAGCTAATTGCTCTATTGGTTATTATTTGTTTCTGGCTTTTGAGCCATGTTATCGAGCTAATTGCTCTATTGTTATTATTTGTAATTTTGCTTAGATTCAATAATTAAAAAAAACAAAAATTACAACATAATGAGTACGACACATCAAAATCAAAAAAATATCTTTCAATTGAATTATTGAACAAGAGAAATAAAATTGTCAAACAGACAAAAAGGTCAAATCCATCCAATCTAATCATACTTTCAATTTATACTTTTTGTGCAACGATCAAAGAACATACCATCATCTCCGCCATAAATCTCTATGCTCCAATGTATCCATTTTGACAATGCCTGAAATTCAAAAAACATACCATCATCTCCACCATATCCTCCAATGAATCCATTCAAAAAACATACCATCATCTCCGCCACATCCTCCAATGAATCCATTTTTGACAGTGCCTAAAATTCAAAACGGTCATCTGATTCAACTCCACTCCAGTTCAGTTGAGTTCCGTAATGGGCATGAAATCTTTTGTCCAAAGTCCAAGTCCATGTCAGCCGTCAGATTTCTACATGGGAAAATCCCGACAGTCGGCACTGCTTACAGACAACACAAACGGGCTTTCAGAGCAGACCAGAACAGAGCGTATTTTTATTATTATTTTATTGTTTAGGAGAGAATTTTTGAAAGAGGCGCCAACATCTGACGTGTAATGCAGACCAGGTCAAATGGAATTTAGAAATTGACAGCTTAATTATTGTCTCCTTCACCCATAACATTATTTTATGTTTCCGTCTGGGGAAGAGAGAAGAATATAATTTAATTTAATTTAAGTTATTTGTATTTGTCATTTCCAATGCTGAGTTCAAAACTAGTTAACAACTGGAGAAGTACTGAGAGACAAAGCTTACTAAGTTTGCCTGTTCCTCCGTAGCTTTTTAGATACGCTTTTTGGGATTCCACAACACTGTTACGAGGGATTCACATTTTTATTAGTTGCAAGACAAGAAGCAGCCTTGAGTCATCATTTGACCTATTTTTATATTTTCTCTGTGTACCTATGAAGATGTTCCTTTTTTTAATGAGATAAATGGTGTAGTTTAATTGTTTTTTATTAAAAAAGCATGAGAACAATGATACTGATCCTTTACATAGCAGAACAATTAACGAGATCACAGTGCAAAAACAACATTATAACCGCATTAACAACAACTAACAGCAAAAAGAGATCAAGTCTTAGAAATATAAAACAACAGCAAAAAACACAAAAACAAACTACAGGGGTGCCTTTCGCACGAGTGGCATCGATGGCACTGTTCCATTAATTGGACAGGAACTTGTACAGGTCCCTAGCCTCCTACTTATCCTTCTCTGTGTCCGCAATACGTTCCCTCAACAGAGGATGATAGTTTAATTGTTGAGGATGATGGTGTATTTTTATTAAGGTTTAAATGTTTTGGATGTATTTTTTATATTTAAGTATGTTTGAGTCGGGATAGTATTAGGATGAGTGATCTTTTAAGGAAGATTTCGATTTTGAGCGGAGTATCGTTTAGATATAATAAATGTCATATTGATGTTCATGAGAGTGAGGTTTGTGTGAGGCGAAATATAGGTCAATGATTTTGATTTGAAAACTATGTAGTTTAATCTTGATAGAAATAGTATAATTTGATACAACTAAAATGGCTTTGTAATAGGGCAGAATACATGTTAAGGTTTTACAAATAGGATAGCAAGTTAAGTGGGTTTGAATTGGGAGAAACTCTATGATTAAGCATACTTGAATTGAAATATTGTTCAAAATATTATTCTAAAGTTGATTCCCCTGAACTTGAATTTGTTGAAGTTGTGTCATTGCTGAAGCATTCTTCTTCTAGAAGTTTTGACAACTAAAAGGAGGTATGACATCATCATGCAAACCAAAGCCAAAGAGAGCTTCTTCTACTACACCTGCAAAAGGGGCAGATAATTGTAAGAGATTATTTCACAAGCAACTTAAATGAGTTTCCAACAATTGAATCTCTCCATCAGCTTTAGATTTTCGTAATGCATGTTGGCTTGTTGTTCTTAGTTTGCAAGTGTAATTGGTAGGTTTGTAATGCATGTTGGCTTGAAATAAATGGTATAGTTTAATTGTTGAGGATGATGGTGTGTTTTTATTAAGGTTTAAATGTTTTGGATGTATTTTTGATATTTAAGTATGTTTGAGTTGGGATAGTATTAGGATGAGTGATCTTTTAAGGAATATTTTGATTTTGAGCGAAGTATCGTTTAGACACAATAAATGTCACATAGATGTTCATGAGAGTGAGGTTTGTGTGAGGCAAAATATAGGTCAATGAATTTGATTCAAAAACAATGTAGTCAAATCTTGATAAAAATTCATGTAGTTGAATCTTGATAAAAATGGTATAATTTTATACAACTAAATGGCTTTGTAAGAAGGTTGAACACACACTAAGGTTTAACAAATAGGATAGCAAGTTAAGTGGGTTTGAATTGGGAGAAACTCTATGGTTAAGCATACTTGAATTGAAATTCTTTCAAAATTCTATTCTGAAGTTGATTTGCCTTAATTTGAATTTGTTGAAGTTGTGCCACGGTTGAAGCATTCTTCACGGTTGAAGCATTCTTCTTCTAGAAGCTATGACAACTAAAAGGAGGTATGACATCACCATGCAAACCACAGCCAAAGAGAGCTTCTTCTACTACACTTGCAAAAGGGACAAATAATTGTAATACATTATTTCACAGGCAACTTAAAAGAGTTTCCAACAATTGAGTCTCTCAATCAGCTTTAGATTTTCGTAATGCATGTTGGCTTGTTGTTCTTAGTTTGCAAGTGTAATTGGTATGTTTGTGTGATCTAGTTTAATGTATTTCTCTTTTAGCTACAACACTAGTAGTTTTCATTCTTTGTAATTCTGCTTTGATTCAATATAAAAAATATTGTTCAAAATTAATGATCTCTCAAGAATCCCCAACGCTTCATCTCTATAAGCATCATTTAAATGCAATATTATTAAGTTAACTATTCATAATCATGAGAGATGGATTTGTGATAACACATTTTAATAAAAAAAATAAACCAATAAATTTAATTAAAAAACTATAGATTAAAATTTAATAAAATATTATAAATAACTTTTAAATTAAATATACATATTAATCATATTATAATTTATTTTAAAAAGATAATTTATAATTTAAATGTTTATTAACTCATTATATTAAAATCTCATGTAGGTCTCGAAATTGATTCTCTTGACTTCAATTTCTTTCATAGACTTGCTCCACGCTAATCTATAACTTGAAAAATTAATTTTAAAAAACTCACCTTATCTTTAACAATGAAGCTCCAAGTCCCTAGATTGTCCCTATCCTTTGCTTTAAAAACAAAAACAAACACAAACACAAAACTCATCATACTAAAATCTACTTTAAAAAGTGTTTTTATTAAAAAAAGACATTGAAAGTGTTTTTATTAAAAAAAGACATTGTATCTGAATAATTTTAAGGTAGACGAGTAAAATGCGGCATGCAATGCTAAAGAGCTTTTTCCTAAGTTGTCCAACATACCATGTGGTAAGCACTTATTTAAAAAATATTATTTTAAATTCTCTTTTTTTAATTTGAACTTTATCTTTAATCCATAAAACATACAAATTACTCCTAATATCAAAAAAGCTTTAATCACGTGCTCACGTGCAAACATCCTCTCCACTGTTAAGCCTTTCGACTTTACTTTTGGGCCGTGAATTTTAGTTTACTCAAACACTATGGTTAAATAGTTAATTATCTTAAGAATTATTGAAATAATGAAAAATGGAATTGATATAAAAAGTTTTCAAATAAAAATAATTTTCAAGTAAAATAAAATAATTTTCAAATTCTTTTGAATAATAATTATTTTAAAATAGTATTTTGAATATAAATAAATATAATAATTTATAAAAATAAAAATATTTTTTAAGTGAAAGATATTGATAATGGGAAAATATCATTTTTAGGTCTTTATTATAATTAGATAGTTAATTATAATTTTATATTTTATTTATATTTATTATGATTAATTAGTTAATTATAATTTAATATTTTATCTATATTAAAGTAGTAAATAATTGTTATTTTTGTTAGTTATCTGGAATCAATTTTATCAATTTTGAATGATAACAATATTTTTGAAAAAATGAATCTCTATAATAACATTCACTAACAATTCAAACCTTGTAATATAATAACAAAATTATAGAATATTAACACATACCTTTAACACTATAATTAAGATAGATTTAATGAGGTGCTTTAAATTATGATAATATCACTATTGTGCGATTTCAAAATTATTTGTGAAATAAAGTAACTAAATTTTGTTCCTATGGAATCCTCAACACCTTCTTTGTGTCTTCTAATTACCCCCATATTATGTTGGGATTTTTTTCGTGATCTGACGAGAATACAAATCTAGGGACTGATATTTTATGTGCATGAAAACTAATAAAAAATATTTGCACATTATCTAAAACTGAAACTAGAATTATTGACACATGCACAAAAATGTCGATCAATTATGATAATATTTTTGTTAATCAAAGAGTAAGAATAATATTTGTTAATTGATATGTTTTTTTAAAAGGGAAAACAATCTATATATTAAATGATTTAAGCTAATTAAAAAATATAATTAAATTGTACTAAATAAGTTAAATGATAAAATGAGTTGATATTTAGAACTTAAAAAAAATGTTTCCATAATCTAAAAATTAAATAAATTGATTAAATGAATGTTTCATTTTAACTTTGTTGTATTGTGAGTTTATTTGTCAATATTCTAGAAATTTGTCTTCTTGTTTTCTTGTAAAAATAATTTTACTTTATTTGGGTTTAGATATGTGCATTCAAACCTAAACTTATACATAGATGTGAACCTATGACTTGAAGAGATGATATGGTATTTATATTCACAATATGCAACTTGTTTTACCTCACTATATTATTCTATATTATTTTATTTCAAAGTTATCCAACTTTGTAACTCTAAACAAAAATATTGATGACAACAAATAAGATGATGTGATTCTACGTGATTTTCCTTCTTGACATTTTTCAAATCAAATATAGATGTATTCTCTATCAATTTTAGATGATTTATTCCATTATGATCAATGAGCAATAAAATTCAAGATTGACGTAAATGTATGGAGATGAGTTATGTTGAGAGCAAGAGCGAATAAGATCATTTGCCATAATTGATGTATAAATTGTTAGTTTACACAATTGCATTTAAGGATAAATTAGTCATTATGGACCAAAAACATAAAGGAAAACAACTCCACTTTCACTTGCATGTGAACTACATGAAAATATATGTAAAAGTAAAATCAAGTAGTCAACTAAAAAAATTAAATATGTTTAGAAACTCAAAAGATATCAATTTATATAAAGTAAAAGAAAATAAATGTGGAGCATATGTCATCTCCATGATTTCTCCATTGCAAGGACATATAGTTAGAAAAAAATTGCAATGAATAGTGTGTTTTAAAATGAACTTAAATAATAACTTTCTAAGTTATTATCAAAGAAGTATAGAATAGGGTTAGAGTTGATTTTTCCTATTACAAAAAGTGATTTAAATATTTGACTATGTGGATAAGGATTTGAGTCTACTAACACTCCAATAGTAAGGGATTTGAATATGTAGTTGAGTGTAAACTTGAGGACTTTGTCTAGATACAAATAAGGTGTCAAATGTCTCCATCTAGATACAAAATAAGATTAAACCTCATTAATAATATGATAAAAGATTCATTTAAATATAATAATTAATCTTTATCTAGTATGATAAATTGACCATAGTTGTATCACTACAATCAAACTTTTGAATTAAATTAGTGATAATATATGCTACCTCTAATTAGTATCAGGCACATGATGCAAGGAATTCAAAGAGAGAAAAAGGGTAAGTGCATGGAAATGGGGGACCAAAATCGGGTTTTAAGTGGTCACTTTTAAAAAATAAATAGGAAGGACTAATCTTGGATGAGAAATTGAAGTTAGTTACGCTCAAAATTTGAAGAGCAATAAGAACAAGAGTCGTAGTGCTTTTAATCTACTTTCTAAACTACTTTTTTTTTTTGAAAATGGTGGAGATTAAGGGGTTCAAAAAGGAGAGCCACACAAAGTAGTCCTATTTTTATCCCAAAATGTAACATTTGGTGTGCGCCCCTAAATTGTTAACTTTTTTTTAGTATTTCAAAAATTGCTTCAATAAAAAATTAGCTAACACCATGTAGTTTATACCTACTTTCTTTGCTATTTTAAAATGAATATATGATATTTTTTACTAATTTTCAAAGAGGACATATTGTGAAAAATAAAAAACTGAGCATGCATACACCTAAATTTTATGAAAATTAATTAATTTTTTAATAAAATATTGTGTATAGAATAGAGTTTAGTTTTAAAATGTAATTTATTTAACATTTTGATGAATGGTTAAAAAATGAAGTAAAAAATATGACATTCATTTTTGAAAAAAATGCATGCACTAATAGAAGAAATTAAAGATGAAAACCTTAAAATACTCAAAATGTGAAAAAATTACATGGTTAGAAAGCTAAGAGAGATATTAATGTTATTGTGGTATTTTTAAACTTTGCATTAAAATACATGCAAGCTTGATGGATTGCATGCTCAATATTATGTTAATTTTTTTACAATTTGAGAAACCACATCTTTAGGTATTGGATTGTTTGTTTAACCCTTTCGGTTTGATTCCCAGGGAAAATACGATCCAAAGGGGTGAAAATTCTCAAGATGAACTATAAGGAGAGCATGTTATCATATGCTAGCATCATATAACATTAGCACATTATAACATGCTCACATTTTTGTTAAGGAAAATCATCTCATTCCGTCACCTCTCTCACTCTCTACCCACTATCTCTCTATCTCCCACTTACCTCTCCCTCTCTCCTTCCATCTCTCTCTCTCTCTCTCTCTCTCTCTCTCTCTCTCTCTCTCTCTCTCTCTCTCTCTCTCTCTCTCTCTCTCTCTCTCTCACACACACACACACACACACACACACACACACACACACACACACACACACACACACACCTTTGTTACTACTTATCAAATTGCCATTAGTTTCATATCCAAAGTCATACTATATATTCTAGTTGGTTAGTATTATCGAATCATGTAGTCAGTACACACAGAGAAGTCGGTATGAACAGTCTAGTCGGTTACAGAAGAAAGCAGTCATAGAACGCAGTATTCACCAAGTTGTTTACCGAGTAATGTTTCATGGCTACCGAGCAGTAAAGTTAACTCACCGAGTTGATATTCACCGAGTGAAATGTTTTACCAGATACATTGAACTTGGTCATGCACATGAAAACGTGTTACAAGATCGAGGCACATCTAACTGTTTTACATTGGAAATTGCACTAGGAGATTGTGTATGATTACAAGGTCAATTTGACCAATGAAATATTTTGTTTAGATATTCATTCGAAGAATCTTTTTGTAAGATCAAAGCAATGAATTAGATCACCGCTGTAAGAGATCTATTTATACATCATGATTTTAGGGTTAAAAAAAAGAGAGATGTGAGATATGTGTGTGTATGCATGAAGGAAGACTGTTACAGAGAGGTCACCGAGAAGGTTATTAGTGAACAGTCGAAGAACAGAGTAAATAGAAGGGTTTACCGAGTTACAATATGGGTTACCGAGGTATGCTACAAGCTAGGTAATCTTATTATGAGCACATAGAATCTGCTATAACATTTCAGATGTAAAGTTGCAGATATTTGTAATGATTTTATTGTAATATTGTGAAGTTGTAAGAGAAACCTTTAAATTGTAATATTGTGAAGTTGTAAGAGAAACCTTTAATAAGGTAAAAGACTCTAACCAAGTCTATAAATTGTAAATCCTCTAATTAGGTGCAACATTTATATAGTGTTGTAAAATCCTTTAGTAAGGTAGATCTAACAGATCTTGATACTCCTAACAGGGTAAGCTATCAGAAATAGCTAAACGTAGCTCTAACCGAGCAATCTTTATTATTGCAGTAGTGAAGTTGTGGGTGCCATCCCCACTGTAGTTTTTCTCTCTAACCAAGAGTTTATGCGTAACCAAAATATATGTGTTATGGAGTGAATCATGTATGATTGTTATCTATTTGTTTTAACTTTATTTTATGTTATTGCACTATTCTGTTTATGCATAATAGTAAGGTTATTATTGAAGAAAAGTTTTGGAGTACTGATTCACCCCTCCCCTCTCAGTACATTAGCTTTCCATATTGGGCCTAACAATTGGTATCAGAGCTTGAATCTTGGAAAAGGGTTTAACTACCTAAAGAGAAAGATCTTAGCAATGGAAGGCTACAAACAATCTCGGAGGATTGTGTATCTACAAGAAGAGCTGGATAATGCAAATCAAGTGATTACAGACATGCAAAGGCAAATGCAAAAATCTCTGAAAGTAAGGAGAAGATTATTTGATGACTTGCAGGATTCTCAAGAGCTAGTGGAACAAATCGAGACATCATCTGAGAACAGTATATCTGAAGAGACTGAAGAAATTATTGGAATGTTGAAAGAAAAGAACAGAGCATTGGCTGATCAACTGAAAGCAATGAAAAGAGAACATGAACATTTCAGTACACAGATGACTGAAAATCTAGATGCATTGAGGATAGCTGAGGATAAAGCAAGAGATCTACAAAGAGAGAAACAATAGCTCGAAGTTCTAGTATCTGATAAGGATGATGAAATCATAAGGTTAACTGGTATTCAACAAAATATGACAGATCAACTAAGTTATGCACATCATGAAGCAATTATGAAGAATGATGAAAATCAATCATTGAAACTTGAAGTATCAAGGTTGACTGGTGAACTTGAAACAGAGAAGAAATTCAAAGAATCATTGGAGAAAAGATATGAAGCATCAAAGATGTTGGATGAGCAACTAAATACAAGAAGACCCTACAAAGATGGAGGACTCAGTTACAAAGGAAAAGAATCAACCGAGAAAGGAATTCATACTACCGAGAGAGGAGAATCATCAAAGCAAGCTGGAAACAGGAATAACATCAAAAGGAAGAAGCCTATTTGCTACTACTATGGAAATCAAGGTCATACTGCCAACATATGCCAGATCAAAAAAGGTAAGCAATCGAATATCACTAAGTCCAATGGATATTGTTACAATTGTAATAAATATGGTCACACATCTAATCAATGTAGGACAAAGTCTGTTAACAACTATCAGAAGGCAAAATTCAAAGGGTTTTGTAGCAACTGCAATAGATATGGACATAGTATCGAGAAGTGCTGGTTTAAGCAAAAGAACTATATGAAGTATCCACACCAAGAAAACACTAGAGGTTACCGAACTCACACAGATCCTCACCGACAATATGCAACAGTACCATGGGACTACAATACGAGGATATGGTGTGAATGTTGAGGAAGATATGGACATATTTGTGCCAACTATTTTATAAGATTTGGCATGAACAATCGGAGATCATGGAGAAATCCTGGTATGGCATGTTTTCATTGTCACAAAGTTGGACATTTAGCTAGAGATTGCAGAGATCAACCGAGAAGAGACACTGAAGAGATAAAAGAAAAATTCAAGATGATTTGGAAAAAGAAAGAAATGATGTCAGATGAAGAAAGCACCTTACCTACCGAGTTAGGTGCACCTATTTCAAATTAGTCAAGAAAAGGTATGAAGGGACTGCACTCTCTAAAGGTTAAATCATAACAGTTCCTATTCTATTATGTACAAAATTCAAAATCTGCATAGTTAAGATGCAATTAGTCATTTTATATACTATATAGGAAACCTGTCAAGTCGGTGTATACAAGAAACTTGTCAAGTTCGTTAATAAAAGAAAGTTAGTTACTCGGTTAAAATAGAAAAAGGTGTAAATCAGTAAAAGGTGAACCAAGTGCATTTAATGTCTTGACCTAACTTGCATGGAGCCCGATAAGGTATTTTTGAGTACTTAAAAGTGTTTTCACGGTCATTTTCATTCACCCAAGTTTTCGAGAAGCAGAGCAGAGTGAATCAAAGCGATCAAACTTCATTCAGAGCAAATTTCGAGGTATTTCCATCAATCTATTCACACTGTTTAGCTGGTTTCCGATCTAGTCAAATTGCTATTGTCTACTGAGTGTGAAGCGTCAGTCATTTGTAAACCCTAAGGATAATTTGTCAAATCTTACCCGAAACCTACCATGGCACCCAAGATCCAAGACCCCGTAGTTGTCCAAAATGTGGAGAAGCCCTCGCTGAAATATTCTCTAACTCCCAAAGTTGCCTCAGAACTGGATGACAAAACTGCATTTTCACTCATCCCGGATCGAGTCTTGTTAGTAGAAGATGTCAAATTCTTCACCAAATGTCATGTTGAGGAACTCGGTCATGTAGAGATTAGTGACACATATGATGAACTTTGCACTGATGGCAAACTGGATAGCAAATTTGAGCATCTCAAAATCAAGGGATTAAGTGAAGCCCTAGTCTATCCCCGTGTGTTCAAACCCCAGTGGGTTAAGTTTGTCTTGAGCAGAGTACATGATGATTTCATGTGGCTACAAGAGCAACCATTTAAGATCACTAAGGAAATCATTCACCTGATCACCAAGTATCCCATCTACGATCATGCACGAGCACAAAAAATGATATCACAAAAGAAGCTAATCAGTCTAACCGGAGTAGAATCTGATTACCAAGGACTAAAATTGAATAATGTCATTGATGCAGAACTCAAGTTTGCAATTAGAGTTATTGGTTACTCTTTCTTCCAATCTGCAAGGGAAAACAATGTACCATGTGCTGCAGTTGACTTGGCCTACAAAATAGTGAAGAAGGGAATGAAAGTAGACTTGTGTGAAGTACTACTGAAGAACTTGTTTGAGAACTTGAACACAATAAGGAAGCCGAAGAAGAACAACTCAACAAATACACTAAAGTTCGGTTCACTACTTGTATGTATGTTTTTCTACTTTGAGAAGTTCTTTCCCTCAGTCGGTAAAGTAGTATGGGAGCTACACCGACCTATCACCCATCAGATCAATGACTTCATCAAGAAGTTAGGAGATAACTTTAATGATATCATGGATGATTACTTCAACAAATTCCAAGAGAAAATGCACAACAGGTATAGGATTCCACCACAGCTGGTAGAAAAATACAAGGACAATATATGTTTTGAGGTCGATACTGATTATTGTTATGTGAATGCTGTTGAACCGAGGACTCAATCGTTGCAACCAATGGTTTATGAGATTGATTATGATATAACACAACAACAAATTGATGCCTATTTATCATTGCCAAGGCATGCAACCGAACTAAGGTATGGAACCTATGAAGAGGTGAAGGAGAAAGTAAAAATGAGCATTGTAGTACCTAAGGCTACAAGAAAAGCTACAAAAATGATAAAGGTTTTATCTGAGAAATTAGGAGAAGAATCCTCCTCTACACTTGTCAAAGGCAATCTTGCCATTATCGAAGAGGAATCAGAAGCTCAAGAGGCTGCAATAACATTGAGCACAGAGTTGCCAAAGGGTAAAGTTCTGAAAAGAAAGAAACAGGACATCACAAAGGCCCTACCGACTCCACCAACAAAGAGACCCAACACCAGAGCATCAGCTGCATCACCGAGTAAGAAGCAAAAGAGTGTTACTGCACCAAAGGTAACCAAGACCTATAAGAAATCTACTCGGATACTCATTTTGGCAAAAGAGTCGAGTGATACAGAGTCTGATGATGCAAATAAATTCCAGATTGTGAAAAGCAAAAAGGTAAATATTCACAGTGTTGAAAATTTTTGTGCCAATCTTAAAGACTATGGTGGATTCACAGGATTTAGATATGTTAAGTATGAGACTAGGAATAATGATGAGAAGCGACGGATTGAAGAAGCTGTCATTTGTACACTTCTGAAGTTTCGGCTAGCTCCATTAGAACTAGCAAAGTCACTTCCAAGTGAACTATACTTACATATTGATAACAGATGGAAATATGCAATGGACTCAGAGAGACAAATAAGAGAAAGAAGTCTAGTCCATCTATTTCTTGACATGTCCATAACAGAAATCAAGGAGACCACATACAATTCTAAATTTATTGTGAAACAGAGAGCCTTAAAATTGATGAATGGGCTATACATTGATGTGGAGAATGAGACAAAAGCTAAGTGGCAGGAGATCTTCAAACAAAAGGATGTCGGTGAACAATCTCAAATTGAAATTGTTGATGTCACCGAGCAAGATCCAGATGTCACCGAGGAAGGTCCAGACCCAGTTGACACTATTCAAATTGATGAAGATGTAATGGATGAAGCATCACCGGAGCAGGAAATGATTGAAGGCACTACTTATGCAAAAATTGTCTCTAGTGAATCTATCTTAGAACAAGTTCAGCCTTATCTGCCAATGAAGCCACTTGTATCAACCGAAGCTCCCAAGGACACTGAGCAAGGCATCAAAGGTAACAAATCTGAAGCTGCAGGAGATACAACCAAAGATCATATGTCTCAAGCACAGACAAGCACTGCAAATGTTACAACTGAGACCCCTAGCACTGAGCCACCCAAAGACACTACAACGGCTACAGGAACCAACCAAAGTGTTGCATCTACCGAGCAACCTACCAAGGGTCAGCAAGCCTCACAAGCACTTGTCTTAGTGCCACTGACCAAAGGAAAAGAGAAGAAGGTGAGAAAGCATGGTTTCAAATTTGACTTATCTAAACCGATCGTATTGCCCAATGTAGACATCTCCAAATTGAAAGGGCAAGCACTCACTGAATTCGGTGAACTATGCAAAGCAAAGGCCGAACAGGAGAAGCAACTGGCCATACAGAAAAAGAATAAAGTACTTCAGAAGGTTAGGACACTACTCACAAAAATGCTACCTTCAGCAACAATGTCACCTGATGCAACCATCCATATTCAACTGGATGAACTCCTAAATCAGATTGAAACATTTGGAGTTGATGCATCTGAGTACTTAAGCAAGCTCAAGGATAAAGAGCTAACTACTAAAATGATAGAGGAAGTATAGAAATCGATTGTTGTTGGCAAGGTAAAACTTGTCAAATTCATTGCTGAGTTGTCCCCTCAACTCAAGCATATTCTTTATTTATTCTAGAAACTGTGTACATTTTCCTTATTCATTAAAGATGTCAAAAATAAAACTGATGCAATTGAGAAAGAGATCACCGATCTCTCAACTAAGTTGACCACCGAGCCTAATTTAGTTTAGAATTTTTATACAAAGCTTCAACAGCTCATGGCTCAACAATTAGAACTGAGGAATGAAGAGCATAAAATAAGGATGGATATAATGACCCTTCAGACATTATTCCTTCCTCATCTTTCATCAGTACAGGAACAGATCAATAGAGCTACACGCCTATCAACTACACAAGAGGGAAGCACTCTTGATGGCTTAATATCACTCTTATCTGATATTCAAGCACAAAATTCATTAATGGAAAGTGTAAAGGATTCACTCTCAGTCGCCCTCATCGACGCCCGGACCAAGTATAAGTCTATTTTTGATCAGTTACTGCCTCCGGATGGAAATTGAGTTTTTGATGTTTGTCAAAAAGGGGGAGTAATATTATGATACTACATAGAGGAAAGTAATACCCAACAAAGGGGGAGTAATTCTATATTTGGAGAGTAATACAGTTTTGATAACACAATTTTGAGTATTGTATACAAGGGGAGTATACCGAGCATAATATACAGAGCATTCAGAGCACACTAGCACAGAACAAAACCAAACATGAAAAATTCAGAGTTATGTATAATGATAAGGGGAGTATATTTGCATATACTGCTTCATTGACTATTGTATATATTGCCAAGTATCGTCATTTTGCAAGTATATAGTTTTTGAGTTATGACTTTGAAAGTAGTTTTTGTCAAACATCTCAACTGATGTCAAAAGGGGAGATTGTTACTACTTATCAAATTGCCATTAGTTTCATATCCAAGGTCATACTATATATTCTAGTCAGTTAGTATTACTGAATCATGTAGTCGGTACACACAGAGAAGTTGGTATGAACAGTCTAGTCGGTTACAGAAGAAAGCAGTCACAAAATGCAGTATTCACCGAGCTGTTTACCGAGTAAAGTTTCATGGCTACTAAGCAGTAAAGTTAACTCACCGAGTGAAACGTTTTACCAGATACATTGAACTTGGTCATGCACATGAAAACGTGTTACAAGATCGAGGCACATCTAACCGTTTTACATTGGAAATTGCACTAGGAGATTGTGTATGATTACAAGGTCAATTTGACCAATGAAATATTTTGTTTAGATATTCATTCGAAGAATCTTTTTGTAAGATCGAAGCAATGAATTAGATCACTGTTGTAAGAGATCTATTTATACAACATGATTTTAGGGTTAAAAAAAAGAGAGATGTGAGATATGTGTGTGTATGCATGAAGGAAGACTGTTACAAAGACACAGAAAGGTCACCGAGAAGGTTATCAGTGAACAGTCGAAGAACAGAGTAAACAGAAGGGTTTACCGAGTTACAATATGGGTTACCGAGGTATGCTACAAGCTAGGTAATATTATTCTGAGCACATAGAATCTGCTATAACATTTCAGATGTAAAGTTGTAGATATTTGTAATGATTTTATTGTAAAATTGTGAAGTTGTAAGAGAAACCTTTAACAGGGTAAAAGACTCTAACCAAGTCTATAAATTGTAAATCCTCTAATCAAGTGTAGCATTTATATAGTGTTGTAAAATCCTTTAGTAAGGTAGATCTAACAGATCTTGATACTCCTAACAGGGTAAGCTATCAGAAATAGCTAAATGTAGCTCTAACTGAGCAATCTTTATTATTGCAGTAGTGAAGTTGTGGGTGCCATCCCCACCGTAGTTTTTCTCTCTAACCAAGAGTTTTTGCGTAACCAAAATATTTGTGTTATGGAGTGAATCATGTATGATTGTTATCTGTTTGTTTTAACTTTATTTTATGTTACTGCACTATTCTGTTTATGCATAACAGTAAGGTTATTATTGAAGAAAAGTTTTGGAGTACTGATTCACCCCTCTCCTCTCAGTACATTAGCTTTCCATATTGGGCCTAACAACCTCTTTATATCTCTCCCCTCTTTACCTCTACCTCTCTCCCTCTCCCTCTCTTCCTCTCTATTTAATTATTCATGGATTAGGGTTTAGGTCCTAGGTATTAGTGTTGAGGGTTTATAGCCTAGGATCTAGGTTTTACAGTTTAGGATTTAGGGCCTTTAGCTTAGGGTTTAAAATTTATGAAGGATGGTTGAGGGCCTACCTCTTCCTCCCTCCCTCATTCCCTCTCTCTCTATCTATATATATCCCTCTCTTCCTCTCTCTCCATCTCTTCCTCTCTCTCTAAATTATTCATGGTTTAGGGTTTAGTGTTTAAGGTTTAGGGCCTATGGTTTATGATTGATGATGGAGGGTTAAGGGTTTACTTCTCGCTCCTTCCTTCACTATCAATCCTTTTATCTCTCTTCTCTCTTCCCCTCTCTCATCTCTCTATATTTTTGCTTCTTCTCTCTCTCCCCTCTCTAGGTCATTACCTCTCCCTCCCACCCTCTCTCTCTCTCTCTATGTTTCTCCCTCCCTCTCTCATGTCCACTCTACCTCTCTTTCCCTCTCTACCTATCTCTCCCTATCCTTCTCTTTCTCTCCCTCTCTCTCTCTCCATCCCTCTCCTCCCTCCCTTTCTTCCTCTCTCTAAATTATTCATGGTTAGGATTTAGGGCCTAGGGTTTAGAGTTTACAATTGATGATAGAGGGTTGAGGGTATAGCTCTCCCTCCCTCTCTCTTTCTCCTTCTCTTATCTTTCTCACATCTCTCTCCTTTCTCTCCCTCACTCTCTCCCTCCCTCTCTCTCTTCTTACCTCCCTCTCTCTCCCTCTCGCTATGTGTCTCCTTTACTCCCTCTTTCTCTTTTCACCTCTCCCTCCCTCATTACCCACATCCTTATCCATACCTCCCCCTCTCTCTTTATATAAATTATTCATGGTTTAGGGTGTAGGACTAGGTTTTAGGGTTTAGTGTTTAGGTTTTAGGGCCTATGGTTTATAATTGATGATGGAGGGTTGAGGGTCTACCTCTTCTCTTTCTTTATACCTCCTCTCTCTATCAATCTAAACCTCTCTCTCTCTCTCTCTCTCTCTCTTAATTATTCATGGTTTAGGGCCTTAGGTTTAGTGTTTACAATTTCTAATGGAAGGTTGAATGCCTACCTCTCCCTCCCTCCCTTCTTACCCCCCCCCTTCTCTCTCTCTTTAAAAGTACATGTATATCATGTGATCACATTAAAGAGAGATATAATTTTAGGATCTATTGTTTAAGGTCATATCTATTTAAATAATGTGATGAAAATATGTATCATGTAATCACATTAAAGATATGTATATAATTAGGATATATGGGTTTTAAGGTCCTAGGTAAAATGAGAGATTAGGGGGTCATGAGAGATCACGTGTTAAGGGGTCCTAATAGGATGGCTTAATAGGAGAAGCACTCAAAATCAGTCTATCAAAATGAATACATGATGACCATGATCAAAGTATGTATCATGTGATAACATTATCTATATTTATGTAATTAGAATCTATGGTTTAAGGTCCTAGGTAAAATGAGAGATTAAGGGGTTGTAATAAGATGGCTTAAGGGTAGAAGCACTCAAGATAATCCATCAACCTAAATTCATGATGAATATGATCAAAGTATGTATCATGTGTTAATATTAGATATATCTATATATAATTAGGATCAATGATTAAAGGTCCTGGGTAGATTAAGGGGTCATGAGATATCATGTGTTAAGGGGTCCTAATAGGATGGCTTAAGGGGAGAAGCACTCAAGATCATCCTATCAAAATAAATACATGATTGATGTGATCAAAGTATGTATTATGTGATCACATTATCTATCTATATAATTAATATCTATGGTTTAAGGCGCTAGATAAAATGAAAGATTAAAGGGTCCTAATAGGATTGCTTAAGGGGAGAAACACTCAAGATCAATCTATCAAACTGTTAAATACATGATGAATGCGATCAAAGTATGTATCATGTGATCATATTAGATAACTATATAATTAAGATATATGGTTTAAGGTCCTAAGTAAAATGAGAGCTTAAGGGGTAAGGGGAGATCATGTCTTAAGGGGTCCATCTTTAATGTGATCAATCAAAGTATGTATATCATGTGATCACATTAAATATAGAAACAAACCTTATATGCACACAATGAGTATCTATAGAATTCATAGGATTCATATTAAATTGAGAAGCAAGCTTTGTATTTGTTTAGCAAGTTGTATGTTCAAATAAAAAATTAAGGTCAAACTTGGGGGGACCTTCTAAAAAGTTAGCATTATTTATTTTGATTCTACTAAAAATCACACTAAATTTAGAATATAACATCAAAAATCAAAGGCATATTTTCTCTATCCTTCATTCTTATTTCCTATGTGTTAGTAGAATGTCATTACCCATAGTTTATTCCCTTTTCACCTAGTGGTTTCTAAGGGGAAACACATGGTTTGCTGCTCTTGGATCATCTTTAGCATTTATCCTCAAGTCTTCATCTTTGGGGTTTGATCGTCTATCTTATGGGGGGATACACCATCTCTTCTTTTATTTCCTATAGGAGGAATCTTGATTGTGCTTTTGTAAAGGAAGTTGTGCTTCAGGGGTTTATTTGAGGCCTTCCTTCCTATTTTAATAGTTCCTATTTCTTTTCATGTATTGCATCTCTTGCTTTTGGAGAGGGGTTTTTTCCCGTGTGGGTTTTCTCCTTTTCTTTGCTTAGAGATACTTCAATGGTTTGTACATGGGTATCTAATCAAGCCTTTAGCTGATGGGACCCATTTTTGCATTCATGCATCTAGGATCTTTTACTCACCCTAAGTTTCACTTAAGGGGGGTGTTAGAGCACATTTAGCTATTATTTGATTTTTTACAGCAAGTTATTATTTTTTGCTTTTTATTAAGTTCACTTAAGAGTTCTTGCTTCTAATTTAGCTTTTGTGCATCTACTTTAGCTAGAGTTGAGCTTTATTTAGCTCCTTATGCTTGCACTTTAGTTCTCCTAAATTTACCTTAGGGCATCTTTGTGCTTTCTTTAGAAGAAACTCATTGTACAATTGTTAAATTCATTTTGTATTCTTTGTTTTTCAATAATATAGCATTGTTTTGTGTAGCTCTTGTTTGTAGAAGGCGTTTCTTGTTTGTCGTGTGATCTTGTAGGTGTTTCTATTGTAAAATGAACAGCATGGTATGAAAGCTATCAAAATTCAACACGACATTAGAACAAGAATTTGGAAAACCCATTCTCAAGCGTTGAGGGTTTCTTTTCTTAGAAGCATTAAAAGGTCGCAAATTTGCATTCTTTTATGGAAGTGGGCAATTTATTTTATAAGCTTTTGGAACAAAACATGCGTTAGATTTTTTTTGAAATTTTCTATTTTTGAAAACTTTTTATTTTTGGAAAGTTTCTATTTTTGGAAGCTTTCTATTTTCAAAAAAATTCTATTTTCAACAAGTTCTTATTTTTACAAAGTTTCTATTTTTGGAAACTTATTGTTTTTGAAAAGCTTTTATTTTCGAAAAGTTTCTTTTTTTGAAAAAATTCTCTTTTTGGGAACCTTTCAAGCCTTGTAAGCCCTAATTGATATGGAGTTGGTTTTTGGCCCATAACTTTGTCATAAAGAGTCAAATTAGGGCAAACAAGATATCACCAAAAAATTTCTTTTGACACCAATCTACTCTTGTTAGTGGTTTTGTCAGATTCTACTTTGGTGACTATTATAGGCCACCAAAGTTAGCCTTGTTTTGAGCACTTTTGAGGACATATCTTGGACATTCGGATTCTTTTTTTGAAAAACATATATTGTTAGAAATATTTGATTCCTCTATCCAGATCTACTACTATTTTTTGCATATTGTCCTCTAGATACATTTTATTCATATTTTTATGTTTTTAGTATTTCGTTAATAACTTGAATGTTTTTGCAATTGTGATGGATTTGTTTGTTGGAGGTTGCTCTAGTTGATGTGGTTAACATATGATGAGATTATTGGCATCTGATATTTTTATTTGAGGAAGTAACATGGGTCTTTTTGTCCATCCTTCTGTTATTAGCTTGGCAAAGGGTAATTATGAGTCTTGGCGAGAGGAGATCTTGACACATCTTAAGTGGCTTGTTTTTTTGCCTTATTTATATTGACTCATCCCTCAACCAGATTCAGAGAAGGGTAATCCATGTTGTAGGAGTGATTGGTTATAGTGTTGATCTTGACATTATGTGTGCTTCAAGATAATATTAAATATCACCACACACTTTGGACTCGCCTTTGGGATCTCTTTGGAGACCCTCATCTCTCTCCATTTATAAATGATCCTATATCAGATTGTGTCATTCCCCTTGCACATGAAAATAGAATACCTTATGATTATGGTACTTTTGATATGCTTGATTATATCACAAATCTTTCATGTTCTATTAGATCCAAGTCTTGTATCTCAAATGTCACTCCTCATATTGAGACACCATCTCAGTCTTCATCGTCTTTTTTTGTTCTTGATCATATTGGTATTGGCTCATGCATAGATCCTATTGATTCAATTCCACAAGTTGATTGTTCCCTTCCAATTTCAATTTTGTGGGATGACTTCTTTCTAGATATTAGAGGGCTATTTGTTGAGTCACATATTGCATATATTGGGGACATATTTGAGGATCTTCACTTTCTCTTTGATGGTGGTTTGAGCATTCTGATCATCCCATCTTCAATGCCTTCATAGATTGTTCTTCATGTATCCTTACAGTGTTGAACACACATTGGATGCTGAGAGGGGGGGTGAATCAACATTAACTAAAATTTCAAACTCTAATCTTGAATCAAACAAGTTTATTCCAAGCATCCATTTCAAAAGATATCAAATAAAGACATTATAAATCATTCACACCAATCACACATGAACACCAGTTTTTTATACGTGGAAAACCCAAACTGGGAAAACCACAGTGAGCGCCAAGTCATAGAAATGATCCATTATATAAAAATGTTTCACAAAAAGGGAGCTCACTGCTCTAGACTTGTAGACCAAGAATAACTACTCTTGGTGCAAGATACAACAAAAAGACTTGTGCACTAATGCTAACTACAATAGGGAAAGATTTCAGAATTACAACTTATAGAAAAAGAATTGCATGACTAAAGGCATCTAAGTATGCTGATTACAATCGAGTTGTTATAGCACAAATTCTGACCTTACTAAAGTATCTCGACTTCCAAGTCTCCAGATCACTACTCTTATATCGACTATCACCTTTGTATTGCAATCCCTTTTGATGTAGCAACTTCACTCACATTGTCATCCTTACATCAAGTCGCGCATGCATTCACCACTGGATTCCACATACACTTATCTATATGTATTTCATCTATCATTTATATGTATATATACCAATCCAGAACAAAAACATCTTCACCAAGTTGGCTAAAATAAAGTTTGTAATGTGCATGCAAATATTTGACCCAAAATATACAACTAGACCAAAATATGAAACACATAGAACTCAATCCATACCAAAACAAAAACCAAACGTGCAACACCTGAGCAAAATAATAATTTGCATGCCGTCACTAGGCCAAAAATTTATGTTGCATCTAACTCTGATAGCATAACCCAAACACATGTACCAATCATATCATTTCACAATAGTGTAAGTTCAGACCAAAACAAGAAACACCTGAACCACAATAATCGAACTTCCAACTGTCCTTATCACCAAAAAGTAACTAGATCAACTACCAAAGAAAACTATCCATGTCCAAACACAAAGATATATCCACAACTAATAATACTTCACTACTATAGCTAACTTTGATGACATCTATTCGGACCATAACCCATCCAGACCACACTGTTTGACATCAATGACAACAAAGCATATATTTTTAACTTTTAGTTATTTGGATTTACTTCAATTGATTTGGCACATCATAATTCAGACATGTGGATAGTTGAAAAATCTTCCATGACACACATATTGAGATTAAATTCCTTGCATCTCCTTTCATGAAGTTGCTTCAACCTTTGCCAATGGATTTGTTTATTCCTAAGGGGAGACACATGGTTTGCCGCTCTTCGATAATCTTTGGCATTCGTCCTCAAGCCTTCCTCTTTGGCATTTGATCTTCTCTCTCATAGGGGGAATATGCCATCTCTTCTTTTCTCTCCTATGGGGGGAATCTTGGTTATAATTTTGTGAAGGAAGTTGTCCTTGGGGGGTCTATCTAAGGCTTTCCTTTCCTTTTTATCATTTCATGTTTCTTTTCTTGTATTGTATCTCTTGCTTTTGGAGATGGGTTTTTCCCATGTGGTTTTTCTCCTTTTCTTCGCTTAGAGAGACTTCAATGGTTTGTACATGGATACCTAATCAAGCCTTTAGTTGTCAGGAGCCATTTTTTCATTCATGCATTTAGAATTTTTTTACTCACCCTATGTTTCACTTAAGAGGGGGAGTTAGAGCATATTTAGCTATTAGTTACTTTTTTTACAACTAGTTTTTTTTGTGACTTTTTTTTCGTAAGTTCACTTAGGAGTGTTTGCTTCTAATTTAGCTTTTGTGCATCTAGTTTAGCTAGAGTTCAACTTTATTTAGCTCCTCATGCTTGTGCTTTAGTTCTCCTAAATTTAGCTTAGGTCATCTTTGTGCTTTATTTATAATCACCTCATTGTACAATTGCTAGTCATTATGTATTCTTTGCTTTTGAGTAATATAGCATTCTTTTGTGTTGCTCTCATTTGTGGAAGTTGTTCTTGTTTGTCGTTTGATCTTATAGGCGTTTGTGTTGCAAAATTCAACAAAATTTAAGTACTTTCATTAGAAATGTGGTGTTTAAATTCTTAGAGGAATGTTTAGAAAGTGTCATTTTCATTATACAATCATATTTAATGTCAGTTTCATGTTCTCTAATATTGATTCATTTTGAGTGTCAATTCTATCCATTATAAGAAATTCTATAAGAGAGTGTTTATAGATGTATACGTTAAGAGGGTTTTTATGATCTTTTGAGGATTTTATTAATCTCCTTGTTTATTTTTGCAATCTAAGACAAGCATGCCTTCTCTTCCAAGAGATTTGAAAAAATGTATTGAATGTTACTTCAATGTAAAGAAAGAAAACTAGTTGGGCCCTTGAATGGATTTCATCCTTAGGATGGTTAACATGACATATTTTAGGTTGATTAAACACACACACACACACACACACACACACACACACACACACACACACACACACACACACACACACACACACACACACACTCACTCACTCACTTTGTATGCGTGTGAACATAGAGAGTATGTATGTATGTATATGTGTGTGTACACACACACACACATGTGAATATGCATGTGTGTGTGTATTGTTCCTTTTCTAAACCATTCCAATTTGCATGTAATATTAGTCCATATTTGTCTATTTTCAATATGTTAGGATATGAAAAAGTAGTTAATATGATATTTAATTGTGAGGTTTTAAATCTTAAAAAAAACTTGGAAGTAAATGAAGGGAAAAAGGGTTAAGTGCCAACAATTTTTGTTTGAAAAATAATAATGTTCACAAGTTTGCAAACTCATTAAAAGTGTCATAAACATTGTTAAATTCAACAATTCATCAAAAGTGTGACAAGAAAGGGAATAAGAAGTTACCAAGTTTGCAATGTTGCAAAATTTGTTAGTTCCTAAACTCTACGAACTTGTGACAAGGTTCCTGAAATGACAAAATGTGTGACAAGCTACAAAGATTGTAATAGAGGAAGTATAAAGAAGAAGAAGAAAGAAAGGGCAAAAGATGAACAAATTCTAAATATCACAAATTTTGTGAGTTTGTTGTGAAAGTGCAATAAATTTGAAAAATGCCAAAATCTCAAGGAAAAGTTTGAAATATATATTTAAGTGGATGAATGCTTTCATTTAGGGTTATATTTGATTCTACACATATAAACTTTCATAAAAAAATATTCTAAGCTCTTGTGTTCAAGGATGAAAACCCTTAGGTTTGATAACAATCCTGGAGGATGAAAACCTTTTCATTTCAAGAATTAGAAGAAAAAACCCCTTTGGTTCTATATAACAAGCTTGTCTAGAGGTTGTGAATGTGCTCCATGAGTTGCAAATTATAGTTATTACAATTTGTGTAATTGATAGTTGTTTGTTGTGAATTTTAGCATAATATTTTATTTTGTTCATGTTCTTCTTGTAGCTATTGTCTACATTATTTTTACATTATATTTTTCTGTATTTCAAATCCATTTATAAATTAGAATAAGTGTTGAAATGTGTCTTTCATTCATTAGCTTTATTTGTTGAGTCTAGATCATCAATGTAGATATCGAAATTATGAATAAGAAGGTTTATTACAATTTATCTTAAGAAAGCAATCTCTTGATCAATATGATCCCTATCACAAATGTAAAAGATCTATTAGTCAAAGTTTAGAGAACATTTTTCTTTTTCTTTGAGTGATGATGAGAAGGCATAAGGAGATGAAGGTTGGCATGGGTGGAAATTTCTTATGAAATTGACAACACAAGGAACCACCTTCCAAAAGAGTATGTCAAAGAACAACAAATTGTCATCAACTTAATTTTCCTTCTATAAAATTTGATCCCTTCTAATATGTTATTTAAATGCAAATGAAATTTATATAAATTATCAAGGTCATGTGATCAGCTAAGGTTTGTCAATTACATAACATTTGCAACCTCTTATTTAAACAAAAAAAACTATTGACCTTTGAAGATTAAATGATATTTTACATTTTAAAAGAAAAGATTTCTCTTTCTCATCACCTACGACTTATCTTAAAAATATATTTTAATTAAGACTAATATTATATCACTAATCTCATTCTTAATGAAACTATTAAATAATTTAAACATGATTGTACAATAAAACTATTCAACATGCTATATCTCTTAATACAACATTCCACATAGAAAAGATAACATACTTAAAGTAAGCTCAATGAAAATTATTATAATCAAACAAGATTGTACACTATACAATATGCTAAACATCTTAATACAACATTCCATGTGAGAAAAATAACATAATATGATCCATGAAAAAAAATATCACTTTGTATTAAGGTAGATAAGGAGAATGCTACAATGATCTAAACAAATGGGACAATGAAGCCAAATTAATGCACCATTTAAGCAATAGGGGAGGAGAGTTTACAAGAAATTTTTACACTAAGATTCATAAGGTTGATATTTCCTTTAGATTGATAGTAGAAGTGTTTTATATTCCCCATTTAAAAATCAGCAGATTAGGGGAAGCGTACTAGTAATTTTTATAGCTAACCCCGTGCATTCACAAATTCTAAATGGTAAATCAGATTTTGTCAAAAAAATAAATGGTAAACCTAAGGGATTTTGACTTAACTACTTATCCTATTATTTTGACTTCTAGGTAGTAACGATGCACCCTATCTATTATGTGTGCAAGGATCAAAAGTACACATTCTAAGGTGTCGCCTCTATCTGCTTAAAGATGTCCCAATAACTATACACTTAAGATTACCAATACTTATGCCCAAATGACCTAGTAGTTGTGCTTTATGGGTAACAATAAAGGTGTACAAATGGGCCAATCATGCTCCTTGTAAAATGCTAAAAAATGGTATT
Source organism: Cryptomeria japonica (assembly GCF_030272615.1). Lineage (NCBI taxonomy): Eukaryota > Viridiplantae > Streptophyta > Pinopsida > Cupressales > Cupressaceae > Cryptomeria > Cryptomeria japonica. Next base: position 566,976,845 of record NC_081413.1, read on the forward strand.
AATGAATTTTAAAGGTTTTTTTTTTTTTTTTTAAATTAGTAATTTAAAAGTTGAGTGAACAAAAAGTGAAGGATAATTGAAACCATTCATTCCTTTCACACCCAATCCCACAATTACTATCTTAAAAAAATAAAAAAACAAATAACTAAAAGTCCATTAATAAATTTCACATGTACCAATAGCCGCTCATTTTTTAGCATTTTTGACCATAATTGGCACATTTATGCACTTTTATTGGTACCCATAACACGTGACTATTGAGACATTTGTGCATAAGTATTGGCAATTTTAAGTGCACAGTTATTGGGACATCTTTAAGTAATTATCAGGCAGCACTTTGAAAAGTGTGTTTTTTGATCCTTGCGTGCATAATGGATTCCACAGCATGCATCGTTACTACCCAAAGAGTTACGTCACATGCAGATACAACAAAAAATAAATTGTCAAAATCTGATATACTGTTTCTGTAGGTGTGCCACGCTATAACAACTACTGGTACACGTCCTCCACTCTTCCTCTACCATACCAAAAAAAAAATAAAAATCAAGCCTAAGTATTGTCTTATCCACCAGTGTATGGACTGGAACTCTTCAAAGGACTGATTTTTAACCGGCCTGTGCAATAAAATTCATAAAAATCCTGAAAAGGAAAAGTATCCTCATGTCCTTCAGACCAGAAGAAGTGGGGAAATTGATCAAATCCTCCAAAGATAAAAGATGACAAAGACAAGTCTTCTTTTTTGCTGGCTGCAACACGCTAGGCTATGTCAGTGATGCCCATCAAATTCAGACCTTCTTTTTGCTGCCTGCCTTATGTCCAGATTTTGGGAACAGTTTCCTTTAACGTCTGTTTCACTTCGGGGATTGTAATTATATACATATAGCATACCTACCTAGCTATTTTATTTTACGTACCTGCCAAACAACTTCCTGGTTTTTCCAAGTTTCCTTTAAAGACTATTCTTGTGTGTTACGTAAACCTGTTTGATTTGGTTTCTTGGTATGCTTGATTTGATAAGTCTGGTTTGATGTGCTTGATTTGATAAGTCGGGATTTCAAAACAATCTGGAGCACTTAGTCCGTACAAACCAATGTCACATAATTGAGCTCGTAGACTGAAATTAATGGGGGAGGATCTTCAAGAAAATTGAATATTCCCAACTGAGAAGTTATAATTCAGGGGGATTCAGGAGGAGTCATTAATACATTTGGGGTCAAATTCTGACGGAGGTTTTCGATGGACAAAGAGCATTGTGTGAAAATTTGATTTTTTTAAAAAAATATGTCCATGATCGTCGGAATTCCGACGACATCGGGCATTTTATAAAAAAAAAAAACACAACGCAATTTCATTTTGATCGAAGCAATTCGAAGCAAGCGGCGACCATATTGCCTCCCTGCCCCCCCCGCCGGAGCGATCTCTGCACAAGCAAGGTAAGGGCAGTTAATTTTTTTCCGCAATCATATTGAGACTGGTTTTTTTTTGCGAATTAGTCCATTTTGCAAATTAATCACATGCCGTGTGTATGCTACCCCATTTTGCGATTTTTGTTATTGGAGCATTTGCAACTAATTTCTGACAAAAAACCCACTTTGATTATGCTTTGATGGATGTCCATACCTTGTTCCAAAGCTCCTATTTTGGCACACGCAGGGAGGATGCTGGCAAACGCTGCAGAGAAACGTTTTTAACAAAATACAACAGTTATGGATCATGAAACCCTTGACCCAATAGACACTACACATGCAAAGCTCGAAATGAGTTAATAAAATGTTTTTGAACCAAATGCTTAACAATATTTAGACACGACAGTAACGAGGATTTTTACAAAAACAACCCTTAATCATACAATAAATATACATACCAGTTGTATATTTATCAGACATGGGCTACCAATTACATGGTTGAAAATATAATAATCAATGGGAAACATGGTAACAAACTTTTACTTTTCAAACCTTGAAACAAAATGAGAATAATAAAAAGATACACATAAATATCCATTGTAACTGAAACCAATGCCTTTCATTCACTATTCAACGAGTCATCCACTTCCTTACCAAACTATCATGGAATGTCCAAATTTCTTCCTCATCCAAGAAGCAAGAACCCTAACTATCGTGTGTCATAGCTAGAGCTCGAGATATTGTAAATGAATTTCGATGGGATGATAAAAAAAAGTTAAGTATAATATATTCCCATTTTCTAGTGACATAAAGTGACCCATTCTTTTAATGCCTTTAGAAAGTGTTTCAAGCCCAAAGTCTTTTAGACACTATATTCAATGCCGTTAGAAAACTACTAGGCAACAATTCTTTTAGCCAATGATCAAAACCATATAACATATGCTCACATAATCAAAAAGTATCACCAAATTTGATATTCTATGCAATATAAACATAGATTGGAGTAAACATATGAATGATAAGTCTTACTAATAAGACCCTTTTCCAAGTACATATTAAATTTTATCTTTGTTAGCCTATATCATATGGTAATGTATCCTTTTTCAAACCATGTAATTGTATTTGCATATGATCGCTATATTTTTCTATAGCAACCAAAGTCAATGAAGATACATGCTAAGAGATGATTGTTCACTGATGTCATTGTAATGTGAATCCTGTAGTGTTCTTTTTTCATTGTTCTACTATGCTTCTCAAGCTGCACCAACATAGTTTTATTTAATGGCTTTGTTTTGATAGTGATTTCTCCATGGCTTCCACTGTCTTTTTCTTGGCACATTCAATGCATTGTCATCTATCACTACTATTTATTGTCCTTTTTACCTTTATTGAGGTTGTTCTCATACATGTCATTCACTTTGTCTATATCTCAACCAATTCACTGTTGTAAGTAGAAATAAAAGATTAGTCTCATCTCTTTTACTATTTTAGATCTTCATAGTAATCTTTGCAATATATCATTTCCTTCCAATTATATGGAATAATGATTTTCTTTTTATGGAATGTGATGAAGGCTTGAGTGTGTCTTCTTGAACAAAAAGAGGACTTAGAGAAAGTAGATTCACATAAGGATAGGTGGATTTTCCTAAAGATGAAGGGATAAGACTTAACAAAAAGAGGACTTAGGATGATGACAAGGAGGATTCATTTAAGGATATGGCATATTCATCTAAGGGATAGTGTATTCTCCCAAGAATATGGAAAAATTATTGATTGGTGGAATGACATACTAGATCAAAGAATGATACAAGGGTAGATTCACCTAAATATAGGGTAAATTCAGCTAAAAGGGTACCCATGAGATTGTGGTACTGAGTACCTATCTATGGATGGTGTATTTGGATACAAGTATGATGAAACCATGTTTGTGTATGATGAAACAAAGTCCAGATCTCTATTATAGGTCCAACATAATCTCTATTATTTGAGACACCATTTTATTAGCATATCCAATTAGGGTAATTTATGGGTTTAATTATGGATCATGTTGTCTATTTCCATGCACTATTGAACTTATTTGGATGTATTGTGATTATTTTAATTTTGAATTTATAAATAAATTATGTTTGTACCTTAGAAAGGGTAACTCCAATTGATGTCTGGGCAGTTTATTTGAAAACTTATGGTGATTATTACCCTATGTTATGTAATGGAGTTATTTTTACACTAAGTAATTAACTAGAAAAATGAATTTGTATTGTTGTACAAGTATGATGCAATACAAGTATGATGAAACCATGCTTGTGTGTTTACATGTTTGTGTATCCTATTGAGAACCAACCTCGCTGTTGAGGAACTCAATAAATGTGGTGTTAAGTAGAAGAATGGAAAACTCAAGAAGCTATGGTGACATATTGTGGCATTAGTAGGGATTATCTCTATTGACCACACCTTTCAAAGATAGTATCCCCTAGTTCTCCTCATAGAATGGACCATTGGATGGCTCATAGTGGTATCCTATCCTACATTTATCTTGATGGCATTTCCGATAGTTGGTATGTGGTTCTTGGTACGGGTTTCCTCTTACCCTATTATCTTATTTATATCTTTGTTCCAACATGTGGAGATTGATTTTTGTCATGCTATGATGATTTTCATGTTTGCATGTGTTTTGACATTATGCAAATAGATATGATGTCACACCATACTTATGTTTTGATATAGTGTAGGTGATGGTTATATGTTGTTGATGGTAGCGATTTGGGTTCAAAGACACAATTCCACACACACACACAAATATTTGAAGATGCATTTTATATTATTCCTTCTTAGTGACGATTAGTGTTGGAAGATTTGCACACATGTAGAGAGGAACTCATGTTAGATACAATAGGTTGTGTTTGATAACATATGAATGTGCCTCATGATGTATACATATAGCTTTGGTGTGTGACATGCATGCACATTTTTCCATAAGACACATTGCTATGTGGCATGTGCCCTATGCATGTCTTCTTTGTGAGGCACGTTGCTATGTGCAATGTGGCCCTAGGTGTGTCTTCTCTATGAGGTGTATTGCCATGATATGTTAGGATTTGTAGTGTGCAGGCCACAAATGCATGCATGAGGGACTATTATTATAGTCATGTTTTTTGGGCATGTAGCCTAGGCATGTCTTCTCCATTACGTACATGGCCATGCCGTGTGGGATTTTTTGTGTTCATGCCACAAATGCACACATGAGGGACTATTATTGGAGTCATGATGAATCTTCACTCTATTTAGCCACAATTTCTAGTCGTATAGTTATGTAATGTGCACTTTTAAGGATTGTGAAGTTTCCTTCAATTATTGATGATCTCTCATCTTTGTTGCATGGGCCAACAATTTTATTTTATCTTGTTTGAATTAGTTTAATCACTATTGTGAGTTTTCTCTATTGTGTAGTTATTGTGGCTATGTTTGATTTGCTATTGGAATTGAACACATTTATTTGACTTATTATTGTTACTATTTTTTCTTTCTTTCAATATTTATGATCTTTGGTAGTTTAGTGAAACTCTTGCTATTTTTTAATGTTGCCTTCTTTGTTGTGATGTGATTTCTCACCAAGATCGACATAGATAACCTTGGATGAGTGTATATAAGGAATCAAAAATTGGGAAAATTTGAGGATAGGGGTAAGTGTTTGTTGTATGGGTAGCTACAATCCACTTGTACATTCTTAGTGATTATTGATGGCTATGTCTTGGAGCTGGCTAATCCCATTAAACAAACAAGGGGGAAGTCATACATAATCGTATGGATCCTCCCTAGTTGTGTGTGGATTCAAGACCATCATTTCATATGGTTCTTGGTTACTTTGTGAGACCATGGCATCCTCTTAGACCAATATGTGAGCCTTGTATTGTTATCCCTGGAATGTGGATGAATAAGTGTATGTTAAAATAAATGCTTTGCTTAGAATACTCAAAACTGTCTCTCAGAAAGCCTGCAACAGGCAAACTTTTAGTAAGAATTTGCAGACACAATGCTCAGAAATTCATACAATCAGCTACATTAAATACGTTCTCTATTAAGTTCAATGTTTTAAGATGAAAAAGAAGAGTTAAATGGTTTTGGTTCGATTTGCAATTTTTGTGAAGCTTTTGCACTGAAGTTTCTATAGCCTGATTTTTTTGCCTGTGAAGAAAGATCATGTCAGATAATATCAGCGAAGAACAAAATAAGGAGACAATTGCTAGATTATGGTCTAACTTGAAAAGAAAAGGTGATGGGAAATGTTATTGTCCCTGCAAAATTTGTAAGGGCTTAAAGACTAGAAGACTTCTAATCAAAACAACTAAGAAACATTTTAGGCAGCATGGTCACATTGAAGGGGGACATGATTATCATCCACTGGTAAGTTGTTCATTATATTGTTTTAACAATTTATATACATAAGAAATCACTTGATAATGAGATCATGATCATGGTTTATTTATGTATATCAATTTTATATAGGTGGAGCACCCTGGAGCACATGGTATGGATCAACAAAACCCTGAGAATATGGTTTTCGAAGTGGAGGAACATGGAGGTGTGAATATCGAAGCTGAAGATAATGATCCCATGGAAGATGACGATCATGCACTAGAAAACACAATTGAAGATGATTGTACAAATACATTGATCCATGACACATTTAGTACTGGCACAGCTGATCATGATGATCAGGATGACCTTGATGTTCATGATTTACCTCTTCTTGAGAAGGCAAATGAGCCCCTTTACAAAGGCTCCCAAACAACTCTTCTCTCTGCTGTATTGTTGTTGGCGAACTTGAAGGTTATGAATGGTTTATCCAACATAACAATCTCACGTATGTTAAGGTGTGTCATACATGTCATTACAATTAATAAATGGCGAATCATGTACCATTAATATTCTTTATATTAACACCTCAAACTTTTTTTTTTGCTGTAGATTGATAGGTGAGTTTTTCTTACCACCATCAAATATTCTACCTCGCTCATACTGAGAATTATCTGCCATTATGAAAGATATTGGAATGGAGTATCAAACAATAGATGCTTGTCCCAATGATCATATTATATATCATAAACAACATGAATTTGGAACAGAATGCCCTAAATGTCATATTAGTAGATATCAAACAGATCAAATAACAAAAAAGGTGCCTCGCAAGGTTCTTCGTTATATTCCCATTATTCCACGTATGCAACGATTATTCAGGTGTACTAGCTTGGCACAATTTATGGATTACCATGCACGCAATAGAAGTCGAGATGACATTATTCGAATGCCTGTGGATGGTTCAACATTTATGGACATAGAGGAAAAGTGGCCACACTTTAAAGAAGAACCTCGTAATCTCAGGCTTTCATTGGCAACGGACAGTGTCAATCCATTTGGAGAGTAGAGATCTGTTTACTCGGTGTGGCCTATTTTTGTTATCAACAATAATATTCCTCCATGGATGTCAATAAAGAGGGAGCACATAATGTTGGCAATGATTGTTCCAGGTATTTTATCATTTAATAGTCATCTACATTTAATTATAAATATTGCAGTAAAATGGTCATAATAATTATGTAATGTTTTTGTTCATTCCATTAGGCAAGTACCAAGTTAAAGATATGAATGTATATATTGAGCCTCTTATCAACGAGTTGCTGGAGTTATGGAATGGTGTGACCATGTATGACATCTCTAGACCAATAGGACAAAGACAATTTCAATTCCATGCAATGCTTGTATGGACAATACATGATGCCCCAGGGCTAACAC